>NC_090648.1:306713100-306789461 GCF_040937935.1 Hyperolius riggenbachi
TGGGGGTATGAGGTGCTTGATTTTTGCAATGTTCTTCAGGTGAAAATAGGATGATTTCACCACCGCAGAGATTTGAGTTCTGAAGTTTAAATCCCCATCAATTAGAACTCCCAGGCTACGCACATGATCAGAGCTGCGTAGATCCGTGCCTCCTATTCCCAGTGGTGAAGACTGCAAGTTAAGTTGTTTTGTTATCATGCTCTGCCCTCCAATCAGAAGGACTTCAGTTTTGTCTGCATTTAGTTTCAGCCAGTTGTCATTCATCCATTGCTGTAGTTCACGTAAGCAGGCGTTTATAGTTAGAGTTGGGTCTGTCACACCAGGCTTGAAGGAAAGATATAGTTGGGTGTCGTCTGCGTAGCAGTGGTATGTCAGGCCATGTTTTTGGATTAGTTTTCCCAACGGTAGCATGTAAATCGTGAAAAGCAGGGGAGAGAGGATTGAGCCCTGGGGCACCCCATACTTAAGTGTTACAGGGGTGGACAGGAAGGGCCCCATAGACACTTTGTGGGTTCTGCCACTCAAGAAGGATTGGAACCACTGAAGTACTATGCCATCAATGCCGCAGTATTCCTGTAGCCTGTTTATCAAGATGTCATGGTCAACTGTGTCAAAGGCTGCAGAAAGGTCTAGCAGTATGAGGATCGAGCACTCTCCTCTGTCTCTTGCCATGAGCAGGTGGTTGCATATTTGGATAAGGGCAGTTTCAGTGCTGTGGTGTTTCCTGAAGCCAGACTGGAATGTGTCATAACTGTTATTTTGTAGGATTCTGGCTTCTAGCTGGAGGTATACAGCTTTTTCAATTAGCTTGCCCAGAAAGGGGAGGTTAGAGACAGGTCTGTAGCTGGTCATTGCATCTGGGTCCAGGGAGGGTTTTTTGAGGAGAGGCCTGATGATTGCTTCCTTCAGTAAAGCAGGAAATATCCCTGATTGTAAGGAACAGTTAACAATTTTGAGGAATACCGGTACGAACAGGTCGGGGCAGTTCAACATGAACTGTGTTGGGCCAGGATCCAGGTCACAGGTAGTTAGGCGGATGTGAAGGAGGATGCTTGATGTGACTTCTTCATCAATTTCTTTGAAGTTTGACCAAGGTGTTACGTTGTCTCTGCTAATGGTCTTCGGCGCTATATTAGGCTCAGATGCTGTAAGTTGGATGGCGGACCTTATAGCGGAGACTTTGTCTGTGAAGAAATGGGCAAATTGGTCACAGAGGTCCTTTGAAGACTCGATATTAAGTTTTTGACATGCTGGGTTGCAGAGTTTTTCCACTGTGCGGAACAGTTGGGCTGGTTTGTTAACTGCATTTGCAATCTCTTGTGATAGAATACGGTAGCACATCATGCTGGGTACACACAATGCAATTTCCTATCCGACCAACAGGATCTGGCGATTATTTCCGACATTTCTAATCTGCTCCCTAGCGACAATCGGGAGCAGTTTGGATACAGATAATAATGAGGACAGTCGACATTGGTAATGAAGGGGAAAGTGAAGCATTCACCCAGCAGGGGCACAGGGCTGTGCTCATACCTGACTCTGTGCTCTGTTAAGTTCCCCAGAGCAGCTCCATGCTCTTAACACATGCTGCTGCTGCATGCTCTGTACACATGCTGCTGCTACTTCCAAAGTCAACTGCAGCAGGGAAAGAAAGGGGGTAGAGCTTTGAGCTGCAAGACAACTGCAGATATTCTGGTGTCTCAACTTGTGCCTGTCCCCAGACACTGCTCCGGCCCTAGTGTGAGGGGGGATTCTGGGCAGCAGTAATCCTCAGCTGAACTTGCCTATGTCAATATACTAGGATGGAGGGTTGTGCCTGTAACAGCCATGTCTATCCTCCAGTGAGTGACAAAGTGGTGTGAGCACTCTGGCCCTTTCCAGAGGCCACGGTGGAAGGCCAAGCCACACCGGATATGTGGTGACCTGCTTCCTGAGACAGGAACGGATGCCCCAGCATGACATAATTGCAGGAACTTTCAAGGGTCCTAGTAAGTATGGATGGACTAGAAAGTAGGAAGGGGGGGTTAAAAAGTTTATTTACGGTATGCAGATAAGCTTTACATATATGTGAAAATTGTAAATTACACTGATAACTTATTATTATGGGTTTTCTTTGTTATTTAACAAGAAAAGTAAAATGCTAAATACAGTGTACAGCTTGCCAATCATATCACCCAATTACCATGAGAGATTCATATGAACACTCACACTCTTTAACGTTAGAAAAGCGCTGGTAGGAAAAGAAAAGTTGTTATTTGTTCTCATCCTGTTTAGTAATTAAATATTGTGACGTCCTCGGCACTGGATACATAGATGATGTAAGACTCCATCAGCTTGTTGGCCCACATACAGGGTGACTAAACTGTAAAGAAAACAGAGGCGTTTGCCAAGTTGCGCCATAAGGGACCACAAAGGTGTTACTGTTCTGTAGCAATATTCTTTTTTACCTTACTGTAAAAACAATAGTTTTTGCAACTGAGCAGTGACAGTTTGTACTAGGTATAATTATGCTGTTCCTAGCAGTGAGAAATTAAAAGTGACTATTTTTGATACAATGATTCATAGCATCGTTATTAGATTCCTGTCCTATTTACGTAATGATTTTGGAGTTTGATGTCTTTTTATGGTGCTAATTGTTCTTTCCTAATTATTTCCTGGCATTGATGGGCGGTTTCAAATACAATGGTAAGGTTACATTGCACCAGCCCCCTCCTCCACTGCCTTGTAGTCAATAAAATATCAGGTCACAGCTAATTTGTTTGCGACGCCCTTCTACACAAGCACATGTCATTTAATCAAATGACATGTTTCTGGAATCGGTAGTATGTATAGATGGCATTGAGATAAATACATGGAAAAGACAGTACAAATATCATAATGAAAGTGTACATTATACTTTGTTCTTCTTTGAGCAAGAATTACCGGCTGAATGCTGGTGAAAAGCCTCTATAACAGAATCACTGATTTTGCATCAATATCAAATCTCTTTTCATTTTTATCCTAAATGACAAACACATCCTCTCACGGGCTCTTTATTAAACCTTTGAAGTAGAATTTTTCTTTTTTAAGTAATCGCAAATGAAACCTTGTTTATGCTAAATGGTAGCCCATAGAACCTATTGACTATTTCCTTAGTCCTTTTTCTCCCTCCTCCCTCCTCCTCCTGAGGGTCTTGTCTTCTAGGGAATTGTAGGATTTCAAAAGCCAGCTTACATACATTGGCCGGGAATCGAACCCAGGTCTAGTGCTTGGTAGGCAGCTCTCCTCACCACTATACCACCACCAACACTACATGCTGAAGCCAGCCTAGCATATACCATTATGATATATCCAAGAGAAAAATTAGCTTGCTTAGGGATTTGTAGGATGTCAAAAGCCAACTCACATACATTGGCCAGGAATCGAACCCAGGCCTACCGCTCTGTAGGCTGCTATCCTAACCATTATACCACCAACACAACACACTACAATGCTACATGCTGAAGCCAGCCTAGCATGCACCATTGTGATATATCCAAGAGAAAAATGAGCTTGCTTAGGGATTTTTAGGATGTCAAAAGCCAACTCAAATACATTGGCCAGGAATCGAACCCAGGCCTACCACTCTGTAGGCTGCTATTCTAACCATTATACCACCAACACAACACACTGCAATGCATTCTGGTGGCTTAAAAACCTGAAAGGAAAAAACACAAACAAACACTAACGACATACGCTTCCTGAACTGGGCCATTGACTTCAATGGCCAGTGCAGCCATGCATGTTTTTCCGTCTGCATGATTCCAGCAAGTGGGCTCCTTGCAAAATACACAAGTCCAGTACAATCCAAGTTGTAATATAAGGTTAAACATTTCCTTGAACATGTGTACATCCCATTTTCTCGTATGCTTGACACATGTTTCATTGCTCTCAGGCCTCTTTATCACAGGCAGTATATTTTGTGCTTTTCATCATGGATATCCAAAGTGCATATAATTACTGGAATTTGTATACCATTTGATAGTAGTACTAGAAGGATGTGTAGATGTCGCCAACATTATGTAGAGATACACATGCACTGTTGCTTGTTCATATGTAGTACAGCCACGTGTAGAGTGCGTCAGTTATCAATGGCAGCTCCAAACAGGAAATGAAGGTATTTTATGCAGTGAGCATGCCCCTGTACTGATTGGCCACACTGACACAATGGGTGTGGTGGAGGCGAGGCACTGATCTCAGCATATGTAGGGGATCAGTTTTTTCACTGGCCAGGGTACAATATTCCTATATATTGTTTTTACGCAAAAAAAACAACAAAGACTGTACCCATTGAAACATCATTCTATGTATATTTGTATTGTATTGCTGACATAATATTGGGGTTTTCAACCAGTTAGTGTTATAACGCAGAACTTCTGATTTGGATATCTCTAGCAGGGTTGCTCTCCAAATTCGGGAATTAATTATGTACCCGAAAATTCGGGTCATTTTTCATGGTTGCCGAATTCGAACCCGAATCCGAATTCTAATGATTCGAATTCGAATGTACCCAAATACTGTTTCTCAAATTCGGGTAAAAATTAGTGTTCGAAAATTCGGCTATATTTTCAAAAAATCACTCTCTCTCTTCCTCCTCCTCCTCATCCATTATCTTGCAGGGAATTGCAGTTTTTTTTTTAAAAAGCTTACATACCATGGCTGGGATTTGACCCCAGGTCTCAGTGTGTAGTAGGTATCTGTCTTACCCCCTAGACCACCAACCACACTACATGCTAAAGCCAGCCTAGCATGTACCATTATGATCAATCCAATAGAAAAAGTAGCAAGCTTAAGGTTTTTTACTTTTTCAAAAGCCAGCTTACATACCTTGGCCGGGAATTGAACCCAGGTCTCAGTGTGTAGTAGGTATCTGAGGTATCTGACTTACCCCCTAGACCACCAACCACACTACATGCTGAAGCCAGCCTAGCATGTACCATTATGATCAATCCAAGAGAAAAGTGAGCTCTCTCTAAGGATTTGTAGCCAGGCATGGCCTTAGCTTTTGTGTTCAACAATTGTCTGAAGAGAACCCCAGATAGCCAGGTGAATTTATCTCTCTCTCTCTCTCTCTCCCTCTAGTAGGGATGGTCACCGTTTCTGCGGAATTGTATTTTCTGGAATTTTTAGGCGGAAATTGGTCATTCCGTTCCATTTGGTCGGAACGGAATTGTGTTTTCAATCTGGCGGAATTCCGAAAATGCCTGTGGAAAATCTGCCGGGTATCCGTTGATGGTTTTAAGCTGAAAATTCAGTTCAATGGCATCAAGTCCTAGAGAGAGAGAGAGAGAGAGACAGAGCTCATTTTTCTCTTGGATTGATCATAATGGTACATGCTAGGCTGGCTTTAGCATGTAGTGTGGTTGGTGGTCTAGGGGGTAAGTCAGATACATACTACAAATTGAGATCTGCGTTCAAATCCCGGCCAAGATATGTAAGCTGGCTTTTGAAAAAGTAAAAAACCTTAAGCTTGCTACTTTTTCTATTGAATTGATCATAATGGTACATGCTAGGCCGGCTTTAGCATGTAGTGTGGTTGGTGGTCTAGAGGGTAAGACAGATATCTACTACACACTGAGACCTGGGTTCAAATCCCAGCCATGGTATGCAAGCTGTTTTGAAAAACTGCAAGATGATGGATGAATGGATGAGAGAATGAGAGAGTGTTTTTTTGAAAATATAGCCAAATTTTCGAACACACATTTTTACCCGAATTTTATTAATGAAATCCAAACTGAATTCGAATTTGGAGATTGCATCCGAATTCTAATTTTTCCGAATCCGAATTTTACTTGGCCCCGAATTCGAATGTACCCGAATCAAATTTTGGTACATTCGAGCAACCCTGGTCTCTAGCGTACCTTATATCAAGGAAGAAATTCTGCTTGTTTTAAAACAAATGCCAACTGCAAATTCTTTCATTATGACTCACATGAGTATGTCCAATCAAGCTATGGTGTCCTTCGTTAGTGGGGGGGGGGGGGGGGAGAAATCAATATTTCACTGAATGTTTATTTAATATGGATCTGTTTGTCTGAGCAGATAGATTTGTAGCACTAAGAACATATTCTAAATTGACATTTTTATAAAGAAAAATCACTCAGTATGTCATTTTTAAATAATGTATGCAACAGTACTTGGTCTAAAAATAAATCATTCTCCATAAACATTTCACAAACCACAGAGCAGGATCCATTTTTATCTGAGGCAGGCACAATTGTATCTTTTAAAATCTGTTCTTGGCAGTCTGTTGCATTTTCCACAATAACAAATTTGAATCTTCCACTGGCAATGGTCCTATTGCAATCTTTACCCATTATCTATAACTAATAAGGATATTTGACTCAGTACTGATTACATGTATAAATATATATATATACATATATAAAGCCAAAATTGAATTGATTGCAATAATTTGGTATTGGACCTGAGACTAAAAAAAGCAATGTGTGACCCAGATTATTATGATGTTATTTGGCATCTTCTTTTCTTCTTGATTTGAATGATGTGACTTATTGTTCTGAGCAGGAATACGCCTATTTTATGCATATTACAGAGCAGGGCAGGGCCGGATTTACAGCTCAGGAGCCTATAGGCACAAAGGTTTTGCCGCCCTAAGCCCCACCCTTCAACACAGGCCACGCCCACAAATCACGGTCCCTTTTCTTATGAAATAAACCACACAAGGTAATGCAGACATGTAGAGAATACCAACAATATGCAGACATTACCAACATCATGCAGAATTATCAAAATATTACCAACAAGCAGATAGTTCAAATCACAAGGAAATTTACTTATAAAAATTGTGATAGTTTCTAGGTTAATGATCTGATGGGGATTTAGCATTAAGGTAGCCATACACTGATCGATTTACCATTAGATCGACCAACTGACAGATCCCTATCTGATCGAATCTGATCAGAGAGGCATCGTATGGCTGCCTTTACTGCAAACAGATTGTGAATCGATTTCAGCCTGAAACCGATCACAATCTGTGGAGCCGCCGCTGCCGCCTGTCCCAGGCCCCCCCCCCCCCGCATACATTACCTGAAGCTGGCTCCGGGTCTTCTCCGCGCTGCACCCCGCACCGCACCACAGCGTACACTGTGTCACTCCGTGACCAGGAAGTTCAAATAGAGCGTCCTCTATTTGAACTTCCTGGTCACTGGAGTGACACAGGAAGTTAATGTACGCTGGGATGGAAGCAAGAGCGGTGCAGCGCGGAGAAGACGCTGAGAAGATGCCCGGGAGCCAGAGTCAGGTAATGTATAACTGTATCGGATCGGCCGCCGCTAGCGACGCGCTCCCTACCCGCGGGCGATCGACGGAAGTAACCCGCACGGCGCGATCGACGGACCGATCCGATTTCGGGAGGAAATCGGATCGGCGGGTGCGTTTAGCGCGAACGATTGGCAGCAGATTCGATCCCAGTGATCGAATCTGCTGTCGATTCGGCGGCAAATCGGGCCAGTGTATGGCCAGCTTTAGTGTGTATTTTAGTGATCAGGAAGTTGGTTAGGCAATGATTTGGTGTTAGATTTGTCTGGCATACAAGAATGTTTACCAATAGCTCCAAAACCTGTGGAAACACAAGAATCAGCATGTCTTACACGTCTGTGAGATCTAGGGATGAGTGCTCTGCATTGAACGCTGTTCAGAACTCGGAACAGAACACGGATTTTAAAGCATAGCGGACTGCAGCTTGGGTGTTAAGTCACCCTGTGACAATGCCTTCAATGGTGTCTTCCAGCTCGCCAGCTACTTCCTCCTTAAAGGAATCATCAGGCAAATTTACAAAAATCTGCTTTACTCAGCTGGGGCTTTCTCCAACCCCTTACAGCCAACTGTCCCACGCAGTCACCTCTGCTCTCCGCCACTGCCCTGCTGTCGCCGCATGATGCAGACGACGACCGCGAGGTCGCCCTTACTGCGCCTGCGTCAAGCGCTGCTGTCAATCACGGCCACGTTGTGCGCAGAACTACTACGCCTGTGCAGTATGCTGCGGACATGGCCGTGATCGACAGCGGTGGTTGACGCAGGTGCAGTAAGGTCGACCTTGTGGTCGTCCTCTGCACCATGCGGCGACAGTGGGGCAGCGGCGGAGAGCGGATCGGTCGGCGTGGGACAGTCGGCTGCAAGGAGCTGGAGAAAGCCCCAGGTGAGTAAAGCAGATTTTTGCAAATTTGCCTGATTCCTTTAAAGGGATACTTAAGTCATCTGGGAAAAAAAGGATTCCACTTACCTGGGGCTTCTACCAGCCCACTGCAGCTGTCCTGTGCCCGCGCAGCCTCTCACAGATGCTCTGGTCCCCTGCCATGGTTTAGTTTCATTTTCGCAGACCCGGAGTTGGCGGGCCACTGCGCCTGCGCAGCCCTGGCAACGCGTATACCTGCTCGCTTTGACGTTCGCAATAGCACCCTGTACAGCAAGGATACCAGGGACACGTGTTGTTTCGAGACGGCGCAAACAAAACTAAGCTGCAGAGGGAAAACAGAGAATCGGAGAGGAATGGAGTGGGCACAGGTTGGCTGCAGGGGGCTAGTAGAAGCCAACTTAGTAATATTGTGAACTGGAACATACCATGTAGGGCAGCACACAGAGGAGGTGCCAAGGGTGACTTACCCCCCTCCCCATGCTGCAGCCCACTGTGCTCCAAATCCATGTTCTGTTCTGAGTTATTTGGAACAGCACTCGGATGCAGTGCACTCATCCCCAGTGACATCAAACTGAAAAGCTGCATTAATACAGGATTTTTTGGGGGTAATTAAGCATGGTCTGAGTGGGCATGCTGTCTCTTGGGACTTCACAGGTTTTGTATCCTCCACAAGGGTTAAAAATACATGAAGGGGAGGAAGAAGGCACAGGACAACTTGATTTGTGGTGCAAACTGATCTTAGCCTTGCACAGAAGCTGTGACCTAAGCCCCATCTCTGCGTCTGACCTCAGATCAGACAGCTCCCCCTGTTCACTGCTCCTGCCTGTGTCTCCCTGCAGCCAAGACGTCCCTGTTCTCTGTGTGCAGAGCAGCTGGCTGCCGTCTTTCTGATGAGACTCATGGACAGCCAAAGCCAGGAGGAAGTGAGTGAGCTGATCACCGCTCACTCACTCCTGTAGTGTTGCAGCCTGATGTGCCATTCTTCACAGAGACGGCAAGTTAAAAGTTTCCTGTCCATAATACCTGCTTGCCTGTTTCACTGAGAAGGGAGATAGGCATGAGCACTACAGCGGTGTGTGTGGATCAGATCCTCGGTATGATGCGCGCAGTGCCTAGCCAGCTGTACGGGGAGAGAATGGAATGCTTCACTTCCGGTTTTGTGACAGAGCACCAGGCGCCGGATGTCTGCAGAGTGGGGCGGCTATTTGCAGAGATTTAGGGGAAGCACAGCACTGCAATGGCAAGTGAGGGCAGCAGACGGCGGCTGATGAGTGGGACACCGGCTGGCTGCATCTTATTGTGAGCGGCTGCTGAGAGACGCGACCGTGGCGTGAGTGGGCGGGGCAAGCGGGAGTGACAATGACATCACGCTCCCCACTTTTCTAATGCATAGGGGACATTCAGGGAGCCGCCTTTGACCTTAAAGGCGCCTGTAGGCACGTGCCTAGGGTGCCTAATGCTAAATCCGGCCCTGGCTGTTATACAATTAAAAGCATACAGAACTCTTATTTACCTGACTTGGCAACCAAGTCTGCAAGTATGCTCGCACTCTCCCTGGCTGTCACATAATGACCTGTCACTGCAGGCTGCCTTCCTTCTTTTCCTCCTCGTATTACGCAGCACAGAGGTCTGCTCCAGAGTATGAACACTGGGACTGGGCAGCATGTGCAGTCAGTGATGAGCAGGCACATAGAAATCATTACGGGCACCCACACCACACATCTCCTGCATCTCTTCCCCCAGCCCCAGACAAAACAAGCGTGACACTCACATACTGACCCCACCCCACTAACACACACACTGCAATGCATTGCATTCAGTGCATTGTGTGCCAGAGAGTTGCAGACTTGCGGCTTGCCCACACAATTAAGCTGCCTCATCTCTGGCCAGGCAGGCTACTACCAACACCAACCAAGCGTCCCTCTCTCTCCTGTCCTGAGCCTCCTCCCCTCCCTGCACACCGTGACCACCCAACACAGTGTGTGTGTTGTCCCTCAGTGTCAGGTGTGTGTTGTCCCTCAGTGTCAGGTGTGTGTTGTCCCTCAGTGTCAGGCAGGCAGGCAGCAGCAGCCAGAGCCCACGTGTCAAGTCTCAGACAGAGAGAGGAGGCCTCAGGGCAGGCCAGCGGTGAGCGGTCCCCCAGCGTGCGGCAGCGGCGTCTCCACTCCACTCTCCACCAGGCTTGTGTCCTCGCAGTCTGGCACCAGGCGCAGTGACGTTGGTCACGTGATGCGCGAGCGGTGCGGGCGGAGCATGCACTGATTTTGATCTTCTTCTAGGCCTCTTCCGCACCGCGCGGCTGGCGTGATGACATCACCACGCGGCGCCGATGGCAGCTGGCCCATGGGACGAGAAAAAGCGGAGAGGGGCCCTCTGGTCATGTGACCTGTGACGTCACACCTTCTCAAAGGGGCCCACCGGATTTTTTAACGCTGATCCGGTGGGTCAATCCGAGCCTGATTGGAAACTCTGAGAAAATTGCTAGGGTGTGTATATTATTTAACTGACAATCTAACACACACCATACAATCTTTAGAAAAATTGAAGAAAAATTTCCAGCATTCCGGATCAATTAAAATCAAAAAACGGGAAATCCGATTGGACTTTTCAGTCGAATGAAAAAAAAGCATTCCATTTTTTTCGGAAGGTCCGATCATATTTATCGAATTGACGTAAAATCGAAACATTTTATTGTATCGTGTGTGGCCACCTTAAGGGTGCCTTCTCACTTGTCATAGCAATTGTCACAAACGTCTTTCTTTTATACAAATTTGCATATGCGACTTTTCACAATAAATCTTGGTGAGCTCAGTGCACAAGACTGAATACATTTATGTGCTGTGCGCGCGTGTGCGCGTGTGTGTATACCTCCCAACTTTTTGAGATGAGAAAAAGGGACACTTAAGCCAAGCCCCTGCCACACCCATGGCCACGCCCTCACCCCGCCTCTAGTCGCGCATACCATAAAGATTTCATTAGAAACATGTTTTATAATTCAAACCACACTGGTCCTTTCTATCCTGGTTCATTTCCCTTCATATTAACATTTTAAAATTAGTAATATATCAATTTAAAGGTTGGGAATTAAGTTTAGAGTCAAACACATTTTTAGTATAGAAATTTACATAGAAAGAGGGACAAAGTCCTGAAAGAGGGACAAATGAGGGTGAAAGAGGGACAGGGCTCCCAAAGAGGGACTGTCCCTCCGAAAAAGGGACAGTTGGGAGGTGTGTGTGTGTGTGTGTGTGTGTGTGTGTGTGTGTGTGTGTGTGTGTGTGTGTGTGTGTGTGTGTGTGTGTGTGTGTGTGTGTGTGTGTGTGTGTGTGTGTGTGTGTGTGTGTGTGTGTGTGTGTGTGTGTGTGTGTGTGTGTGTGTGTGTGTGTGTGTGTGTGTGTGTGTGTGTGTGTGTGTGTGTGATCTTCCTGAGTTTCCATGTCTCTTCAGCTTTATGTCGGATTATAATATTGCTACATGGTTTCTGATTTTTCTCCCCTTCCCTTGGTCTCGAGCTTTCATTTGACCCTGCAGGTTACAAAGTACCAGTCTGAATAACCACATTCATTTAAAAAGTTTGTACGAGATCCACCATGCCTATTGCATTCACACCCCACATCCGCTGCCCACCACCGCTAGAGACACAAATCTCCCCCCAAAATAACTAAACCTCCGCCACTACAAGCCAGGCTCCCTTGGCATCATCCCTCTCTGCGAGGTTGCTAGTTGGTGGGCTGTATACCCACATACCTATCCTGCTGGCTGGGATAAAATATTTGTTTTCGAGCCTAATAAGTTAAGGCTTGGTTCACACAAAAATCTGCACATTTCCGGTACGGTCCAGTCTGATCCTGTTAGTTGTGCATCAGTTTTCTATCAGTTTTACCTGACTGGATTAGAACTGTATACCTTTTATGTGTAAACACACACACAAGAAAATTGATATTAATACAAAACTGACAGGACTAAGGGTTCTTTCACACCAGAGGCCTTTTTCTGCGTTTCAACACAAAGTTGATATTTTGCGTTAACCAAGGGAAAATGAAAGTCCATAGACTTTCATTTTACCTTTCACAACTGATGCTGCTGCATCCGCGTCCCATCTCCTCCAGTCACTTCTGTATCGGGAGATGCGACGCGACTACAAGTGGAAGTGATGCGATGCGGCTATGTAGCCACCCTCACTTCACTTCACTGCACGCGTTGTCTAATGTGAGGCCTTGGGGCAAATTTCCACTGTGCGCGGTGCGATACAGCTACATAGCCACATCGCACCGCGGCTGAACTGTAACCAATGCGCGGCAATGGAACAGTTTCCATTGCGTCTTGGTTATGTGGAGTGGTGCAAAGCGATTCGAGAATCTACAGCATGCTGCATCCGCGTCCCATCTCCTCCAGTCACTTCTGTATCGGGAGATGCGACGCGACTACAAGTGGAAGTGATGCGATGCGGCTATGTAGCCACCCTCACTTCACTTCAAAGTAGAAAAGTGCCCTTAACCGGAAATGTACAGATTGATGTGTGAACAGAGCCATAGAAACACAGAATAATACTGATGCAAACTGTCAAAAAATGACAGGACTGGACACCTTTATTTGTGTGAACCAAGTCTTATTTTATTATTCATGAATGTAATAGTTTGGCATGAATGCCCTGGACTGACTTGGCACCTGGCCTTGGCTAGCAGCGTGCTGCTGTCACACAATGGGCCTGTTTCACAAAGCGGTGCTAACTGTTTTCGTGCGAATTTTCGCATTGCGCGCGATTAAACGATAATGTTTTCGCACGCAAACACGAATTTTCGAGCGAAATCGATATTGTTTTCGCGCAAAAATTCGAGTTTGCGCGCAAAAACGTTATCATTTTGCGTGAAAATTCGCGCGAAAACGGCCGTGCTAACAGTTAGCACTCTTTTCTGAATCAAGCCCAATGGCTCCCCAGTGGTCACATGACAGCCATTCTACCTGTAAATGCTGGAATTTATGCCCATAAATGGTAAGTGGGAGCTTAAGGTTAATGCTTAGTGGTTCTGCTTTAAGATTAAACGTTAGACTAAAATGTATATTTATTATCAATGAGGTACTAACTGAATACGATTTATATATGAAGTGTGATCAATTCACAAGTGTTTACCTACTAAATGACAAAAAAATAAATAAACCAAGACAACCGCTATGCTTTTTTTTTAACTTACATTCATTCAAATAATATCAGAAATTAGAATGTAATTATTAACAAAAATGGTTAAAAAAGATGTTACTAGCTTGTAAACAGTAGAGAAAATGTCAGAAATTAATATTTGGACAGAAGAGCCATCTCCCAACTGACCAGTAACCTCAGAGGATTCAGCTCTGCTGCAGAATGACATCATCGGCATGAGCTCCCTGCATGCGGCCTGGCAGTTAAAGTCAGTTGGAAATCAGTCTAGAGCCGGCGGCCATTTTGAATTGCAGCAGCTTTAGACTCCCCAGCTGAATTAGACAGCTTTTACTATTAAAAAGAAGACTTTTGGTAAGAAGGAGACCAGAGGACAGTGACAGAGGCTAAATAGGGCAACAGGATAATGAAACCGGAGCCAAGCCATGTTACAGACACACCGAGGAAGGGGATGAAGAGGAAAAGAGAGGAGCAGGCCGACAGCAGCCAGGCCACCACTGGAGAGCGGTGGGTGAAGAGAAGGAGGCTGAGTGATCCAAGCCATGTTACAGACACACCGAGGAAGGGGATGAAGAGGAAAAGAGAGGAGCCAGCTGACAGCAGCCAGGCCACCACTGGAGAGCGGTGGGTGAAGAGAAGGAGGCTGAGCGATCCAGAGGAATGGCTGCCAGACCTGGGGCTGGACATGGATGACAAGAAGCACCTGCAAGGCACTGGGATGATCCGTACTTCAGTGCTGTTGGCAGCTGTGCAGCTGCTGAAACAACAGTTTCAGGATGCCTCTGGTCTTCCCTGCATAAGGTATGTGGGTTCAAACATCCAACCAACAACAGAGCCCACTATCCAGCTTCATGCTGACAGTCAGCGTGCACATTCCTTTGTCACTGCATGCGATGGAAGAAAGGTGGTGGTGGCAGACAGCTGTTACCAGGATTTTGGAGATGTGGCCCTAAACCAGATTCAGAAGAGCTACAAGGATTATGTGAAGGATCCAGTGAAAAATTGTACACTTCTGGTGGTGGATCAACAGGAAAGCACCATCCTGGACAAGTACTCCTGTGTTGTGCACTCCATCGCAAATGCCTACGAACTGCTGGACCCAATGGAAACACACTGTGCGGTTACAACCGGCAGTGCATGAGGCCGCATCTTCTGCAGTGCTTCATCAACAGAAGGATCACCGAATTTCCCAAGGATTATTCACTGGGCCTAAAATGCCAACCCTGGGAGAAGCCTTTCAACTGGCAACGCCTGCCTGCCTGCCTGCCTGCCTCCCACCACTCCAGCCGCCAAGTGATGCATGTGAGGCATGTAATCCAGCTACCAATTAATGAGCTGGCAATTCGCTTTCATTTGCTAAAAACTTAATTATTACTAGAATTTTTATATTGTTCAATTTTTATACCATCAAATGTGTAAATGATTCAAAATGTCCAGCAGTAATCTCATCATCCTGGGCAAGTGATGATTTGCATGTAAGAAAGCTTTTCCATCCACCCCAGCAATACCCTCTGCCTCCAAGCTGCAGCTTGCCTCCAACATGCCAATGCCCTCTGCTTCCACACCGCAAACATCAAGCCGGCTTATAAAGCATCTGGCCCCTCTGCAACCATCCTAACCAACAGGCTAACCCTCTCAAAAGAGGTGAGTATAATCTCCCCAACTCAGGAGCGGTGAGTATATTCCTCCCAACTCAGGACAACTCAGGACTCCATTTTCACTTCTTTTATTTTAGCCCCCCCCCCTTCCCCCTCCCACCCAAAAAAAAACTTAGACAGACTCTCGGTGACTGTAGTGACAGGGTAGAGAGCACAGGTACACCTTAACCAACAGGCTAACCATCTCAAAAAAGGGGAGTATAATCCTCCCAACTCAGCAGGGTTAGTATAATCCTCCCAACTCAGGACAATGACCTACTTTTCCATTTTTACTTCTTTTGTTTTAACACCCTCCCCCCCCCCAACCCCCCCCCCAAAAAAAAAAAAAAAAAAAAAATGTATTAAAAAAAAGCCCCCCCAAACCCCCCCTTTTCCATGTTATGTTATGATGTTAGGACTGACACAGTTGAGCAGACTGAAAGACAGAATAAACCTGGGCAGACTCTCAGTGACCACGGCCGGCGCTACCATTAAGGAAAAGGAGGCAGCGGCCCCAAGGGCCCCAGAGCTTGTAGGGGCCCCCAGTGGCTACAAGAGGAAAAAAAATTTTTTCAAATCGGCCTTATAGTTTTTGAGAAAATCGATTTTAATGTTTTAAAGGAAAAAAAAACACATTTAAAAACCTGCCGACTTTAATGGTTAATAGCAAATCAACCTTAAATGCTAGCAACCCTATTGCAGGATATGTTAAGGAGATCATTAGGAATAAGAGGAAAAAACAATTTTTCAAAAAGACCTTATAGTTTTTGAGAAAATCGATTTTAAAGTTTAGAAGGAAAAAAGTATAGTTTTAAATGCGGTAAATGTAACTTTTAGTAGCAAACCTAACGGTAGTGTAATTTTACATGTATCAAATGAAAGCGCAATCAATTTCCTGACGGGGTTTCCAGGGGGTCTATACGCAGCCGCAGCGCTTTGGCCAGGGATCGCTATACAGCCGCAATATGGCTGTATGAAGATCCCTGGCATTTTTTCCTATTTTCCCAATTTTTTTTTTTATGTTTAGAGTGTGGGAATTTAAAAAAAAAAAAAATTCCCCTCCTGAAACTTTTTAACCCCTTGTCACCCATGCAGGCTGAGATAGCCAGAATGTGGAGCTCTGACCGATTGGGACTTCACACCCTGACTATACCAGCTGCAAAAAAGGTCCCCTAATGCCGATTTTTGTTCCGGGGTATATGTTGGGGGGGCCCCCCAGGTTTATTTTGCCCTAGGGCCCCATTGTTGCTTAAACCGGCCCTGTCAGTGACTGTAGTGATAGGGTAGAGAGCACAGGTTAGGTGGTTAGGTGAGGCTTATGGTGGTCATACATGGTACAATTCCTCATTTGTTTTCAATTAGATAATTTAGTTCGATTATTCCGTTAGATCGAATATAAAAAAATTTCCAGCATGTCCGATAAGATTTTTCTCGAAAAAACGGGATAATCGTTCGAATTTCTTGATGGAAAAAAAAATATTTTCAACTTTCATTCGATTCGATCGTTTAGATCGAAAAAAAACAGGATAATCGAACGTTTTTATTGTATCGTGTATGTCCACCATAACAGTTCCTCAACTCTGGACATCTAATTAATATAATGGTATTAGTACATTCGCCTCTGACGCATGATTCCCTTTTTAGTGTCTGGCAAGTCCCATCCTGCAGAAATTCCCACTTCCTGCTAGTTTACAGGGAGGAAATGGGAATACCTGAGAAATGAGGCATCAAACAGACACATCGGTTATTTTCCCATGAGACATTAGAAGCTACAAACCTTTATCTCTGTGAAGTCCCATTCCTTCCATATCCGGCTTCCTCAAAGTAGATTTGCTGCTGGTCTTCACAGAGGAAGAGGGAATATTTCAGGAATGGAGCATCACAGAGACACAGTAAAAGTGCATAGCAAATGGTGCTCCAGAGGAGAATCTACCAATACTTGTTATTTAAAAAAAAACAAAAAACAAAAAAAAAAACACACCCCCCCCTCCCCCAAAAAAAAAAAAAAAAAAAAAAAGACTTGGATGACTAGCATCTATTAGATTAGGGTAGCATAGGGTAGTGTAGGTCCTGCCCAAGAAGAGTCTACCTTGGCGTTGGTGGCAGGCTTAAGATCTTTTGGCCAAAATCTCTGTTACTTGCTCAACCTATGCTAGGTACACACCATACAATTTTCTGGCAGATTTACCTGCCAGATCGATTATTTCCAACATGACCGATCTGAAATTCGATCGATTTTTGTTTTTCAGATCTATTTTTCGATCGTTTTTCCTATCGATTTTCGTTCACTTATATGAAAATTGATTAGAACAGCTATCAAAAAATCAATCGAAGAGTCGATTGGAAAAACAAAAATCGATCGAAATTAAGATCAGACATGTTGGAAATAATCAATCTGCCAGGTAAATCTGCCAGAAAATTGTATAGTGTACCATTACATTACTCCTCCATTAGCTCCCTGTTCCTATTTACATTACATTCACTTAACTATCACTAGTCAGCACACATATAGATTCCATGTATGGCCCCTCTGCCATCTGTTACCCTTACCCTTGCTTATTGTCTACTAAATGCAACCTTACACTTGGAGTATCTCTCCCTGTCACACTATGGGGTCCTCTTGTGTATCACACACTGTCATATCTCACTTGTGCTGGTCCTGATGGGAGACATTTTACTGCACACAAGTAGCTGCCTGCCAGCAATTCCCTTCATGGACACTAGAAGCCTCATGTAGCCTATAAAGGGCCGACAACACAGGAGAGATAACGGACAACTCTTTTTATACAGTATTTTTTGGCCAATTGATTGAACTAGAGGACTCTGTTTTTAAATCAGCTTATAACAAAATAGCTTAACCGAGACTGAGAGTAAAATATATAAACAGGTAACGTGACAATCTGTAATGTGATTGGTGGAACATAAGCTTATTTTTCAGGCAACAGCCGCCCTGCTGAAGACAAATCCTCTATATGTAAGAACTACGCAATGTTTTGCTATGTATGTAACTGTAAATAATTAATAAACACTAATTATATTGTTTACTTTGCGTTCTGTCATTATTCCACAGGTAGAATGGATTTTCAACACATTTTTAAAATGTCTTTGATTATAACTACACTGTTGGGGTGGCCACACACCATACAATGAAGAGATCCAATTTTACACCAATTCGAAAACAATGGGGATCCGAAACAAAGGTTTTTTTTTCTATTTGAGTGAAAAATCTGATCCAATTTCCGATTTGGTTTTTTTTTCCCCCGATATATGATGATCAAATGTAGTGGATTTTTCTGATCAATTTTTCTGAAAATTGAATGGTGTAGGGTAGATTGTCAGTTTACTGATGTATAGACACAAGCAAGTTTTTCAGAGTTTTCAATCATTTTTATCATTATTGGGTAAAATTGAACATGTGTGTGATACGTTGGTCAAATTTTTTATGTTACAATCTATCAGAAAAATAGTTTGAAATTCTCAGCCTCATTGGCTGCCGGGTAGCTTATGAGGGAAAAGTGAGGCTCACTCTTCCCTCGCTGGCTGCCCCGCCCCATGTGATGTCTGCTGCTGTGCAGTGGAAGGCATCTGTAGCTCCGCACCTGCATGCTTCCACCCCCTGGATACCAAGTAAGTATTTCTGGGCACTGCTGTAATGGCCCACTGTAAAGCCCCACCGCAAACTGCAAATCCGATTTGCAATTCCGATTTGCGATTCTGATTTTCCCTTGGATGCTATCAAAAGAAAAACACAGGAAAAAAAACACAGCATGCAGTACCGATTAAAAATCGGAAATCAGAATTGCATGTGAAAATCGATTAAAATCGCTAATCTCAATCGGAATCGCAGTTGTGGTGTGCGAGAGGCCTAATGGCTGTGGCGCGGTGCCATAGCAACAGAGATGCCTCTCTGACATCCATCAACATTCGGGACACTGTGGCAGGGCAACGTTCAGGGCAACACTGCGATAGATTTGGAAAGGTGCCTCGGATCAATCCGCCTAATGACACGCCTGGTGGGGGCTGTACCAAATTACTGAAATGGGTCCCAAGCAGTGCCCAAAGCACTCCACAGAGAAAACACACATCACAGATTATGTGAACAGAGACAAATAATGGCAACAACATAAAAGTACATCACACAGACTACTTGTTCACAAGCTATAGGGCCTTTTTCCACTACACAGCTGAATCACAAAATCGCTAGTGATTTTTAAATCGCTATGGTTGCTACTTTATCATAGAATCATGAGAAGTATATTCCACTATAGTGAATCGATTTGAAAATCGCAATCATTTTCTGGAGCAATTTTAAGAGGAATAATGCAATGCAAATGAAAAATCGCAATCGCATAACAAAATTAATGAAAAATCGCAATCATGTCGTTTGTGATTGCGATTGCTAGTGGAAAAGGGCCCTAAAGGTGCGTACACAGACTCAATTTTGATTGGCCAATTTTACGATTCCATGTAGTATGAGGTCCAACAGACTTGTGTAGGTAAGCTACATGGAAGGGGTAAAGCTGTCCAGTCAATATTGGATGTGCATACCCATGTTAGTCTTAGGGCCTGTTTCCACTTGTGCCGACTTCTGTCTTCGCAATGGACGCCGCCACTTAGTCTGTTGCAAGTACATATCTGAGCCCTTCTGGTCATGCTAAACCTGGATATAGGAATTTGCATGCATGATACGAAAAAAATGCTGCCGACCGTCCATTTTTCTCCCCGCGCATGAATTTTGAAGCAGCCTATTAATATCAATCTGCTGCAATTACTTGTCCAAATTCCCGTGTAGGGAATCCCACCGCCCCGTCTGTAATGGAAACGAGCTCTAAGGCCCTGAGCAAACTTTTACATTACAGAGCGGATTTCAGCAACATGTATCAGTGTGGAAAAAGCTCTGTGTGATGGGCACATACATGTGTTGTGCTGCCACACTGCTGTATGCATTTCTGTGTGCAACACAGTCCTGTCCCATCTAATGTAACTGAATCACTGCTACAACACAGAGCAAGGCAGGTGCCATCCATTCCTGTAACACAAAGGACACCTGCTTTGCTTAGCAACATGTGTGCCTTAAAGGGGAACTGAAGAGAGAGGTATATGGAGGCTGTCATGTTTATTTCCTTTTAATCAATACCAGTTGCCTGGCAGCCCTGCTGGTCTATTTCTCTGCAGTAGTATCTGATTAAAACCAGAAACAAGCATGCAGCTAGTCTTGTCAGATCAGACTTATAAGTCTGAACCACTGAAACACCTGATCTGCTGCATGCTTGTTCAGGGGCTATGGCTAATAGTATTAGAGGCAGAGGATCAGCAGGGCTGCCAGGCAACTGGTATTGTCTAAAAGTAAATAAACATGACAGCCTCCATATACCTCTCTCTTCAGTTCCCCTTTAAGCCTGGTACACACTTTCAATTATGATTGGCCAATCACTGACCAATTTTACCACCTCCCATTTAGTATTATGGTCAACAAATATTATTATGAACAGATTGTCTAGGTAAACCCTCATACTACATACATGTGATAAAATTGGTCAGCAATTGGCCAATCATAATTGAAAGTGTGTACAGGCCAGTGCTTAAGAACAGGCCAGTTACAGCACAGATTGTCAGCCACACTGCGTTTAAAGTTTAAAGACTGGTACTGATACTTTCAATTAACCTCCTCAGCGGACACAAGAAAAAGAAGCTAAAAGCAGTATGCCCGACAGTGTCAGGGGTGCCACTCAGGAGGATTTCTGCTATGTTTTGAATCCCCAGCCTAATTTAGCAGTCTCTAACTGTCCCTGCTTAAGGTATTTATGCATCGATACTATGAAACAGGTGTCCCCCACCCACTGAAACACCCCCCCCCCCCATCCCCTGCGCACTTACTCACCCAGCCTCTCACCTGTGGCGATCGCTGCATCCCCACCGCACACAGCCCTGGTCTTCACTGTATGGAGCGTCTGACATCATGACGTTGATGACATCATGACGCCGGCTCCCGATTCTCTATACAGTGAAGACCGGGGCTGTGAGCGGTGGGGATGCAGCGATCAGAGCTGCAGCGATTGCTGCCGGTGAGAGATGAGAGGCTGGGTGAGTAAGTGTGCAGGGGATTTCTCCGGGGGTGGGGGCATGTGGGAGGGGTTTAGGGGCTGGGGGGGGCACCTGTTCCATAGTATCTACACCTAAATACCCTTAGCGGTGATAGCTATAGATTGCTAAATTAGGCTGGGGACACCTAGAACTTGCTAACCTATACCTGGCTACCTATATGGGGGGGGATCTATACCTGGATACCATTGTTGGTGGCACCCAGGCCCGGATTTACCTCACAGGAGCCTATAGGCACAGATGTCTTGGCACCTTAGACTTCACCCTCCATGAACCTACAAACCCCCACCGAACCGCACTGCAAGTGTGCTGGGTGTCCCAGCTGTCACTTCTCCCTTACTTCCCTTACCCAACATAGGTAGCTACAGGTGCCCCTTAGCATTAGGTAGCCAGAGGTACCCTCAGTATTAAGTAGCTAGAGGTGCCCCCAAGTATTGGGTAGTTAGAGAAACCTCAGTATTCGGTAGCTAGAGGTGCCCCTGACTGAAGGGAGATCTCGTCAGTGGAATTCCGAGAGCAGGGTGATTAACCTCTCATTTAGATTCTCATCAGGACTCTGCATAGGGAAGGGGAGTGAGCCGCCTTTCCATCATCAGGCGCCTGTAGGCACGTGCTTACAGTGCCTTATGGTAAATCCGGCCCTGGAGCAGGGTAAAACCACACCCCTTGTTTTTTAAGGCGCGTACACATGCCGGATTCTTGCAAATGACGGGTCGTCAGACGAGGTGGCCGTTCTGCCGACAGTTTGACTGTGTGTATAGTCTGTCTGCAGGCTGATAAGGCTGGTTTTGACAGATCTGCCGAGCTGTGTAGGTTTAGTGTCGTAACAGATATTTTTTTTTCACCTGAGCTTGTAGTAGCCCTCCTAACAGTGGACCTAAAATCATGTCTTTTTTTTTGGTTTTATGCATGCAGGCCCGGCTTTACAACACAGGAGCCTATAGGCATAGATGTCCTGGCACCCTAGACTTCATCCTTCATGAACCTACTAACCCTCACCAAACAGCACCGCAAATGTCCAGGCTGACCAAGCTGTCATTTCTTCCTTACTTCCCTTGCCTGTCATAGGTAGCTACAGGTGCCCCTTAATATTAGGTGGCCAGAGCTATCCTCAGTATTAAGTAGCTAGAGGTGCCTCCAAGTATTAGGTAGCTAGAGGTGCCCCTGACTGAAGCGAGACCTGTTCAATGGAATGCCGAGACTCAGGTGAGTAGCCTCTCATTTACACTTCGCTTGGGACTCTGCATAGGTAAGACAGGAGGGAGGCACTTGGAGAGGGGAGTGAGTCACCTTTACATCATCAGGCACCTATAGGCACACGCCTACTGTGCCTTATGGTAAATGCGGCCCTGTGTGCAAGGCTATCAGCCATTTATCTAAACTGTATCAACAGTAGCCTAATCTACAGTAGGTATTGTCCTGTATCAAGGTCATTATATTTATGTGTTTAGCTTGTTCAATAACGATTTGCAGGCAGGCAATAAATAATTGTTATAATCACATGTTTTACATTTATTATCATTATTGATTTGCAAAGTGCCAAAACATTCTGTGGCACTGAAACAGGGCCGCGCCTGGGTGGGTGCTGCGGGTGCATTGCACCCAGGCGCCGGCCTCCAACAGGCGCCGGCAGGTCCCGTCCGTCTTATCTTATCTCCCCGCGGCGCCCCCGGGATTTCCGCACTCCACTCCATGTGAGTGACACACTGTGCGGGTGGCTGTGTCTGACGTCACATGTAGACGTCGGCGCAGTCCAATGGGGAGACAGGCAGCCCACCTGACCTCACGTAGTTGACGGGGGGAGGAGCCACAGCCTCAGCGTGTGGGACTAACGCGGCTGCCCGCCCGACCCGACCCGTGGTGCGTGCGTGCCTCCTGGACAGAGCTAGAGAGACTCACTATAGCAGCGCCAGCACAGACGCAGTGAGTGCCCACAGCCCGGCCGGCCCGCTCCTCCTAATGCGCCACCGTCCGTGGTCATAGTCAGCTGCAGCCGCCTGCCTGGCAGCCTATATCTTCCTACCTCCTCCACCCAGACCCAGCCAGAGGTGAGTTGCTGTGCTGGCATGCTGCCAAAGCCTGCCATTAAGATTGCATTTGTGGGGAAATCTGGCTGCCATTGATTGCATTTGTGGGGAAATCTGGCTGCCATTAAGATTGCTTTTGTGGGGAAATCTGGCTGCCATTAAGATTGCATTTGTGGGGAAATCTGGCTGCCATTAAGATTGCATTTGTGGGGAAATCTGGCTGCCATTAAGATTGCATTTGTGGGGAAATCTGGCTGCCATTAAGATTGCATTTGTGGGGAAATCTGGCTGCCATTAAGATTGCATTTGTGGGGAAATCTGGCTGCCATTAAGATTGCTTTTGTGGGGAAATCTGGCTGCCATTAAGACTGCATTTGTGGGGAAATCTGGCTGCCATTAAGATTGCTTTTGTGGGGAAATCTGGCTGCCATTAAGATTGCATTTGTGGGGAAATCTGGCTGCCATTAAGATTGCATTTGTGGGGAAATCTGGCTGCCATTAAGACTGCATTTGTGGGGAAATCTGGCTGCCATTAAGATTGCTTTTGTGGGGAAATCTGGCTGCCATTAAGATTGCATTTGTGGGGAAATCTGGCTGCCATTAAGATTGCATTTGTGGGGAAATCTGGCTGCCATTAAGATTGCATTTGTGGGGAAATCTGGCTGCCATTAAGATTGCATTTGTGGGGAAATCTGGCTGCCATTGATTGCATTTGTGGGGAAATCTGGCTGCCATTGATTGCATTTGTGGGGAAATCTGGCTGCCATTAAGATTGCATTTGTGGGGAAATCTGGCTGCCATTAAGATTGCTTTTGTGGGGAAATCTGGCTGCCATTAAGATTGCATTTGTGGGGAAATCTGGCTGCCATTAAGATTGCATTTGTGGGGAAATCTGGCTGCCATTAAGATTGCATTTGTGGGGAAATCTGGCTGCCATTGATTGCATTTGTGGGGAAATCTGGCTGCCATTAAGATTGCATTTGTGGGGAAATCTGGCTGCCATTAAGATTGCTTTTGTGGGGAAATCTGGCTGCCATTAAGATTGCATTTGTGGGGAAATCTGGCTGCCATTAAGATTGCATTTGTGGGGAAATCTGGCTGCCATTAAGATTGCTTTTGTGGGGAAATCTGGCTGCCATTAAGATTGCTTTTGTGGGGAAATGGGTGTGGTTATGTGGTTGGGCGTGGTTAATTTAACCACTCCCATAGGCGCCAGAGAAAATCTTGCACCCAGGTGCCAGGCACCCCAGGCTCACCCCTGCACTGAAACAAACATGGGGTACATAATAATACAGACAATGGTATACACAAGGCAAGACATTGGTACATAATTCAGAATTAAGAGGCCCTTTTGGTCCTTTGTAGCCCCTTACACACTCCTAGGAGTTCTTGTTCACTGAGCTTGCTGGGTAGTCTATAACTCTGAGTATATCAAGGAAGAGGTTTGGGGAGGCAGGTTGCCCTTAAGTGGTAGGGTTGGAGGGATGTTGACAAAAGAAAGTACTTTTGCCAACCTTGGTGATGAATGAGTATGATTATACATTGCAGTCTTTTAAAATATCTTTTTTCCTTGTTCATGTTTGTATGTACCTGTTTTTCTCCATACATCAGTATTCTTTCATCTCCATTAAATAGATATCAAACTGCTATCATGTCTGCAGTGTAAACATGTAAAAATTTCATAATTAAAGAAGCTGAGATCATAATTGGCTACAAGAAAGACTGGCACAAATAGATTTAAAGGTCATGGATAAAAAAAAAGCTGTTAATGAATTAGATACTCTATCTATTCAATCCTTTCAACAGACTATGTCAGCTGGGTTGAAAATGCAGATTTGTTTTTAATTATGGAATCAAAATTGATTTTTCACATTAGAATTTCATGAGAACAGACTTGCTTGTTCTGTCACGGACGCAAATCTTATGGTTTAATTCCTTTAAAACATGCATGCATAAAACTGTTTCTGTGTGGTTATAGAAACAATTTTTGTGAAGTACAATCCCATATCCAAAAAAGTAGGTGTAACGATTGTGGAATTATCTCCGTGGTCAGCACACAACATGTGCGCTGACACTGCGGAAACCCTCCACAAGCATTTGGATAAGGGAACCCAGCTTTGGTGCAAATGCACCTGTAGAGGGGAATTCCAACCGGCAGATGGAGCTGTGGAGTACAGAGGAACTCGGTCTCTGTACAACTACAGATGCCAGATGGAGATTGTACGAAGTGAAGCAATAAAGCGCAAGATAGCCACTCGAGAGAGAGTGAGCACAGAGACAGAATGTATGCAGGGGCGTAGCAATAGGGGTTGCAGAGGTTGCGACCGCATCGGGGCCCTTGGGCCAGAGGGGCCCCGAAGGGCCCTCCCTCAACTGCAGAATTAGCTCTCTATTGGTCCTGTGCTCATAATAATCACTTCTGTAGATACTTGGAATAGTGGTAATCATTAACAAACTGCTCCCCATTCCCTTCTTGCACCTCTGACATTGTAGTTGCCATTGGCAGGTTTTGGTGCGCCGTATCAATTGTTATGTATAGAGTGCTTAGGGGGGCCCAATGTAAAACTTGCATTGGGGCCCACAGCTCCTTAGCTACGCCACTGAATGTATGTATGTCCACCAATCTAGTCGCCACCCAGCGACGGTTGACATACAAGACCAAAGTGAGAAAGCAATCGCAAGAATGGCAATTGCTAGCAGAGACACAAGACGGAGTAAAAACAGAACATAGAATGAATAAAGACAGAACCAATTAGCAAACTGCAATCCAACACGAAGGAACAGACAGGACTAGCTAAACGCGGTCACCACACGTTAAGCGCAATAGCGACAAAGCGCGTTCAAGGCATGGTCACCGCACTTTAAGCGCAACAGTGACAAAACGTACCAACCCTGACTAACAAATGAAACACGGAAAGTGAAAATAAACAGAGAACGCGAACGCTTGCTAATTGGTTGCCTCACCCAGACAACAGCAAGCGTTCATTCCACACAAGACAGACAGAAGGAGTAACCAGTAGCAACTGCAGCTAAGGTTAAACTCCAAGGTTCAGACAAGAGAGATCCACCGCCCCTAACGCTAGGGCGAATGCGATCTAGGAACAGGACAGAACGATTCACTGTCAGCCACCGCTGGTGACAGTACCATCGCACGGACCAGACAAGACAGACAGAAGGAGTAACCAGTAGCAAACGCAGCTCTGGCTTACACTCCAAGACAGAGTACAGAAGAATCCACCGTCTCTACCACTAGGGCGAATGCAATCCAAACAGACAAGACAGAACTAGGCAATACAGATAATAAACAACCTGACTGCGCTAGAAGGAATGCTAGTGCACTCCCAAGGATAACTACTCTAAGGGCTGGTGCACACCGAGCGGCTTTTTCAGCGTTTCTGCAGCCACTTGCAGCTGCGGATACGCTTGGTCAATGTATCTCAATGGGGTGGTTCACACCAGAGTGGGAGGAGTGTTGCAGAAACGCATACTCCCGGGGTGAGGCATTTTTTGGATTGCGGATGTGTTTCTGCCTCAATGTTAAGTATAGGAAAAACCCAAACTGCTCTGAAAAACGCCTGTTCAGAGCAGTTTTGCCGGTGTTTTTGTTACAGAAGCTGTTCAGTAACAGCTTTACTGTAACAATATATGGAATCTACTACACCAAAACCGCTACACAAAACCGCAAAACGCTAGCTGAAACGCTACACAAAAATAAGAAAAAGCGTTTCAAAATCTGCTAGCATTTTGCGGATCTGCTAGCGGGTTTTGGTGTGCACCAGGCCTAAGACAATATTAGCAAACAATAGCAGAGGGCTGAAACTCAAGGTAAGTCCAGCAGAACCAAACCTTTATGACCAGCAGGGAATTATGGGAGGAAATGGCATTTATACTGCAAGCCTTCAAGAGAGGCAGAGCTATCAATAACCAGATAAGTGAATGCAAATCCCTCACCAGAACAGCAAGTCTGAAACTTGCAGAGTGAAAACAGGTCTCCTTTCCAGGGACCTGCAGCATGCAGACCTGAAAAATGGTCAAAAAGCGGCCTGCCTGTGCAGACAGCAGAGCAGATCATTACAGTAAGGCTGCTGTGTAAAATATAAGAAAAAAATGCAATCATCTTCAAGTCATTTAAATGAAACAAAAAATCTTCATGTTTTTGAAAAGTATATGCTCATTTTCAGTTTGATGCCAGAAACTTTTTTTTTTTAAGTTTTGAAAGGAACATGTTTACCACTGTGCTGCATCACCCTTTTCTGTAAGCCTAGGTTCAAAGTGGGCATTGTGCTGCATTCCCTGTAAAAACAGGAAAGCAATGGGATGAGTTGTGCTGCACGTTATCTGCTCCTTGAGTCACATACAGTGAAGCATACAACCAATGAAAAGTATGCTTCTCCACCACTGTTAATGCACACGTTTTGCGGTAACTGCACACCGCATGCTGCACACCGTTTAACTGCACCAGCCGCACTGTGAATGTTGCATGTGTGGTGCATTGAAGTGCGATGGTCCATGTTACAATGCAGCCTGAGGCTAGTGGTCACTTGCAAAACTCACGCATTATGACGACTGTGAAAGGCAGTGGAGACTGGCCATAGACTTTCATACAAGCCTGCATGCAGTGAGTTACATAATGTAATCCGTCACTGTGAACAGTGACGGAAAACAGGAGGGAAAGAAGCTTCAGCCAGTCAGGCTGCATTAGTTTTGTGTGAGGGGGGAAAGGGGAGGAAAGTAAAGAAGAAGAAAAAAAAAACAGCATGCCCTGCAACTTGCTTTGTTCGGCCAAAGGCATATCTAGAGGGTTGCAGACATGGCTCGTGCCATGGGCGCCACGGCACAATGGGCGCCATGCCTTCTCCTGTGCTGCGCCGCAATGCCTGCCCCTATGTTTCCCTGTTACTCAGACCTCAGATCAGATTAATTTTGTTATCTGGTGAACATGGCTACTTAATTTATGTATGTAGGGCATACTTTGGTTAGTGTTAGAAAAGAGGAAAGTGGAAATAAGAAAAAATATTTCCAAAAAACTAACTTCAGCAATATCCCAAGCGCAAAAACACAGGCAAACATAACACATCTACACGAAAAAGGATGCTGTTTTTAGAGGGGAAGGGGCTCTGACCGAGGTGGGGAGGGGGCGCAATTTCAGTGTTTGCCATAGTATCTATATTACCCAGATATGCCCCTGTGTTTGGCAGATGGACCAAATAAGAGCCAGGGGACCTGGGGAATGATGTTCTATGGAGAAGAAAAGTAAGAGGGATTTTTAAGTTTTGGATTGCCTGGCTAGCATCCAAATTACTTGTTTACCACATAAAAATAAAAAATTGATGTTTGATTTTATGCCTGACAGTTACAGTACTCGTTAAGACTAAACACAAATACAAGTCTCTGCTTCTCCACTTTCATGCAGTAAGGTCAGAGTGTGTTAATATTCCCAAATACTTCTTCCGAGTCTTGTTAAATTATTGTTAATATGCAAACTCCAGATTGTCAAACAAACACAATGTATTTACAACAAACCTAAACTGCTTTCCAAATGTGCAGGTTTACTGTTTCATTACCTCAAACACTGTATGCACATTCCGATGTTGTGTATTTCTTCTTCCTATGTCTTAAATTAAAGGGATACTGTAGGGGGGGGGGGGGGGGGGGTCGGGGGAAAATGAGTTGAACTTACCCGGGGGCTTCTAATGGTCCCCCGCAGACATCCTGTGTTGGCGCAGTCACTCACCGATGCTCCGGCCCCGCCTCCAGTTCACTTCTGGAATTTCTGACTTTAAAGTCAGAAAACCACTGCGCCTGCACGCCCGTGTCCTCGTTCCCGCTGATGTCACCAGGAGTGTACTGCGCAGACACAGACCATACTGGGACTGCGCTGTGCGCTCTTGATGACATCAGCGGGATCGAGGACACGGCAACACAGGCGCAGTGGTTTTCAGACTTTAAAGTCTGAAATTCCAGAAGTGAACCGGAGGCGGGGCCAGAGCATCGGTGAGTGGCTGCGCCAACACAGGATGTCTGCGGGGGACCGTTAGAAGCCCTGGGTAAGTTCAACTCATTTTCCCCTGACCCCCCTACAGTATCCTTTTATTATGGGAGTGTTATACCCACAGAGGAAATTGCAAGTGGCAATCATCAGACTGGTAGTAATACCTCAGAAGAAGGGTGAGTGAAAATGCCTTAAATCTAACTGCATTCATTATTTTTATTACATTCCTCCAACTTTCCCAGCTACACCCAACCAGCAAGTGTACCTTTTTCGTCAGCCTCGCCCCCCCCCCCCCATTCATTATATTCAAACAGATTTCCAAAGTTCTAGCTTCCGCTGTGATTTCTATTGTCACGGTGGTCACTTCTAGAAGGGAATGGAACTCACTCAGATTCTGGCTGATTGGAGAGGAGTCAGAGCCACTCACCTTCCCACCAGGATATCATTTGGGGTGTGGATATCATTTGGGGTGTGTGGCTACAGCAGATAAAATGGAGGTTGGGGCATGGGAGTGGCTAATTGGTGCAGGGGTTTCTGGGATGCTGTGCATGGAGGTGTCGGTGTATGTGGTCAAGACAGTGCTGAAGACAGAAAAATGGGCTCCCAGGCTGTCTGCACAGATGTTGTTGTCACATGACCACTGAAGTTACAAACACTGTAGGAAAGCATATGGGGATTTGGGGGAATGAGAGGTTAATTGTTCGGTTAGTTACAACTGACAGGAGGGGGAAAATATTATAGAACTGGGCTTCATGCAAAATATAAACCAGTGTTCCATGAGATTGCTTTGAATAAGTGGAAAATCTGCACATTCCGTTTAGAGGTTGCCCCAAGGGGAACATTAATCCAGGACTTCACTTCCAGTATTATTGCTGTAATGCCAGTTTCAAAGCAACCATATTGCATAGCAGAATATGACAATAATCAGGACGGCATGCTTTATTAGAAATGTATTCTCGCTATATGAAAATAAAAAAGGAGGGACATTATACTGTCATACAAACACTCATGTGTATTATACATACTGTATATAGTAGATGCATAAAGTATGCACATACACTATATTCAAGTCAGCAGTATATACTATGATCCCAGGTTAAATGCATGTAGGCTGCAACTATATTAACATCTGAAACAAACGGTAACTTTATTCAGAATTCTCTAGATTTGTTTCTGTTCATGCTTTTAATATGTTCCATATGGATATGTAAGGAAGGTAAAAACAATATGTTACAGTATTATGAATTACTCACTCACTCCCTTTTGTTCTCCCCCATCTTAGAAGCTACAAAAAGCTCCAGATGGTTTTCATTATTACACTGTTTATGTATACTCCCTTGGCTCGGCAGCTTCCACAAATTCCAATGTTTTTTTCCCCTGAAATTGGAGTACAGCTGAGTGAAAAGGTTAGTGGATGGGCTTCAGATTTACTTTTCCTGATATTTCCAACATAAATCTTCAACCATTATTAAAGAGAAGTGTATGACCATATAATAGCACTCCATGCATAAATGTTCAAAAAATAACAATATTTATTAACAACAATAATGTAGCACCATACACATAAAAATCATTAAAAGCACCAAAAGGTCAAACCTCATCAATAATCAACCATAAATAGCTGGTACCTGAATAGGTAACCCAGTATGATGACCTATATTTACCATCTGAGTGGCTCAATAAGAGCCCACACAGTGATAGAACCCGGGTTCTGTAGCACTCAAAATAATAATAATAAAGTGCATATATCAACAAAAGTACAAAGTGCAATGTGCAACCTGCAAGGGAAATGAGGTTAGCATAATTTACAACAAAACAGGAAAAAAGTGCAGCAAGGGATGCCATATACGTGTATTATGATGCTGGAACTGACAGCAATGTGCAAGAAGAGAACGCTTACGTGACCCAGGTTTAGAATGAGCGAGGTGACCAAGAGGAAGGGACTCCCCCGGCAGACAACTCCACCGGTATCGCGGCGGTCACGCCGCTTCTTCAAGAGTGGGGGATCCGTGATCATATTATAAGATCAGCTGTAGAGTATTGTAGCAATGAAAGCAGAAAGGTTTGATTAAGAGAAATGCCATATGCTGCCAACCTAATATACCTTATATACCCACGTATAAGCCTAATTTTCAGCGCTAAATGTGCTGAAAAGTTACCCCCTCGGCTTATATGCAAGTCAGTGGAGCAGAACGGATGGTGGAACAGGTTTTATTACTAGCAGAGGAGTGTAAGGATCATGCACTAGTAATCCTTCTCTTGCCAGCTGGTTCCCTGCTGTGTCAGTGCCCCCATCCCCTGCAACACGGTGTGCAGAGTGCACTGCTCAAGACTACCTGTGTCTCCTGGCTTGTGAAGCAGTGCATGCAAGCAACATGTCAGCAGTGCAATGATCAGGTGTTCTTACTGTGTGGCAATGACTGTGTCTCATATCTATGACACCATCTTGAGATGCAGCTGCGCCATCCTTGGGGCACATCTGGCTATGGGGAGAAGAAATGACTTGAACTGGGAGCGCATCTGGCTACTGTGAAGGAGGCTGTACTGGGGAGGGGGCTTATATGAGAGTCAATCACTTTTTCCTGGTTTCTGAGAGAAAAGTGGGTACCTCGGCTTATACGCTGGTCGGCTTATATGCGAGTATATACAATGTATAAAAAAAGAGAAATAGATATATACACCTCTTGCTTCCCCCTATTCCTTTAGATTGTAAGCTCGCAAGGGCAGGGCTCTCTCACCCTTTTGTGTCTCTTTGTTTTTTATACATTTTATTCATCATGTTACTTTTGTCCCTTTAATGACTAATTCTGTATTTTGTATTGATTTTGTATTTTGTTACCAGTCTTGTAGATTGGTGTATACCATTGTCTGTATTATTGTGTACCCCATGTTGGCTTCTTACTTTCTTACTTTGTGCAGTGCCGTGGAATATGTTGGAGCTTTATAAATCAATACAATTATATATAGTGGCACTGACTATTACTGCACATATATACTGTAATCTTGGCTCAGCAGGAAGATTCTCATCTACTGTATCTATGGAGAGTGGAGGAGAGATAGAAGAACACCTCTACAATACAATGGTTATTTGCTAGAAAAATTTATCCTCATCAATCTCTTTCTCTAGTGCGAAGAAGACACATATGGAGGCAGTTATATACTAGCATCTACTGTTTAATGTTAATTTTATGCCTCATAGAATTCTATTTTCTTTAGCTTCTGCTGGGTATTAGGTATGGTTGCTTAACCTACTGTTAACCATTGTATTCCCAAATCCTTTTCTCATTTCAGCTGTATACCATTTAGTTTATATGAACATTAGCATGATCTTACATTTGATTATTCATTTCATCTGTCAGTCCGCCTTCCATGTAACCATGCTGTCAAAAACCTTTTGTACAGTCATGATCCTGCTGAGTGTTAATAGTTCTGCACAATTTTGTATTATCAGCATACTGGTTAAGGGCTGTGCTCTGACACAGGACACCTGGGATCGAATTTTGGCTCATCCAGTTCAGTAAACCAGCACCTATTCAGTAAGAAGACCTTGGGCAAGACTCCCTAACACTGCCACTACCTATAGAGCACACCCTAGTAGCTACAGCTCTGCCGCTTTGAGTCTGCCAGGAGAAAAGTGCGATATGTATGTTCTGTGTCTTGTCTTGCCTGTGCCTTGGACCTACCAGCCCTTGTGGGTTTCCTCTGCTAACAGTTTCCCATTTTGAGTATGCTCTGTTTACTAATACTCTTTGCCATTGGCCCCTAAGCCAGTTCTCTATCCACACACATTTGCTCTTAGTCCTCAGTTTTTGCACTTGGCTGTTGTTGTGAATGGTGTAAAAAGCCTTTACAAACTGTACTACGTCTATTGCTTTTCCAGTGTCTAGATTTGCATTGACCTCTTCATAAAAGCTGAATATGTTTGTCAGATTATTCTGTAATATACAACTTTGGTTAGTGTCAGTTAGGATATCTTCAGAGATTACACATAACACTGATGCTAAGCAAGCCTACAGTTCCATAGCTGGATTCCGATTTTCTTATTTCCTGAATAATGGGAAACATCAGTTTCATAGCTATACATGTGCTGTGCCCAGCTTAATGCATGTGACTATTGTTGGTGTTCACATTCGGCACCATGTGGTTCGAAACCCGAACACACACATTCAGCACCATTTCAGGGCGGAACAGCAAGACAGAGCACATTTCACTTAACTCCTATACTTCCTCTTTCCAGCTTGAAAGGAGGAAGTATCGGAGTTAAATGAAACGCACTCCAACCTGCTGTTCCATGCTGAAATACTGCTGAAAGCGTTTTCGAGTTCCGAACCACATGGTGCTGAATTCGTACACCAACACTACATATGAAAAGCAATTGACTGGGTTGAATATTTCGGCTCCGTGAAGCTGCCCCCTACAATCAGTACAAAGAAAAAATCCATCATGCTTGGTTAGTGCTACATTTGTGCTGCAAAAAATAAGATTTGTGCTGCTTTCATTTTGAAGACCATAGCACTTACTATTTCCAAAACAATACCATCAGACAGAAAGATGATTTTAGCAGCACAAATGAGCACATGCACAGCACTACCCACCCATACCGGTATCATGTCTGTAGGTTGCCGTACGGGGGGCTGGGTGATGGAATTGTTTTAGAAATAATAAGTGCTATTATCTTCAAAATGAAAGCAGCACAATTCTTAAGTTTTGGGCACAAATGTAGCACTAACCAAGCATGATGGAATTTTTTATTTCTGCTGATTGTAGGGGGGGGGCAGCTTTACAGAGCTGAGTATTTTAAGATGACTGCTTTGCCTCTTGGCACTGTGTGGTGCCTCCTGCTTCTCCTCTCCCTCCCCTCTGTAAAGGACAGTAGATGTTCGCCTGGCCGTACCAGACATGCATGTCAGTGTGGCTGCAGGCACACTGTCGGCCAACATTATTCACATTATGATTCTGGCCTGCAAAAAACTCTCCTGTCTGTACAGGATTGAACAGCTTCTTTAAAACCACACACAAGCTGTGCATAGATACTCACACACACACACACCCACATACACACAAACACACTCCCAATCACACACATAACAACAGACAGTAGTGCTCAAATAAGGAAAAAGGAAGATCATCTCTGATTTAAGGTTTTCTCTGTACATAAAACATTGCTCAAGTGAAGCGTGTTAAAGCTCTTTGTTCCCACCCACTCATGAGGTCAGACTGCTGAACAAGCTCATTCCTAGACACAGGGAGAACAATATTTCATTTGTGCAACATTTGGAGAAATTATGAGAAGGGGAAGTACATTCTGAAACTCCTGGCTAAAGGAAAAAGAAATGAAATCTGAGATTTTAAGCTGAATGCATTACATTTGGAGTCTGCATTCAATCATACAGAATCTGAATCTAGGACAGTTGAATTTAACAGGAAGGCATCCTAGCCCATATAATGAGCATGCTACAAAAGCGTTTTTCGTGCCACTAAGACTAAAAAGCATAACATGTAATTATCCTCCTCTAATATCAATTGATGACTATTCCCTTGCATGTATTTACTGGAGCAACACAAGTCATTAGTGTGATTATGTAGTTTAATATTCTGTTATCCTGTCACATTATTCTTGCTTACTTTACACAAAACTAAAAATATAAAAAAATACATGGAAACACTATATTTGGATGGAATGATAATTTGCATTAACTGAATATGGTAAGTGTTCAGATTCTACGCAGAGCAAAAATGAACAATGACACCAAGGTAGAAAAAACCTGAAGATAATTGTGCGGATGAAAAAAAAATCTATTTAATTTGGGTGTGATTACAGCCGCAAAGAGCTGGGTGCCGGAAATATCGGTAAATTTACCAATATCCTACTCTTAAGAAGTGCAAATTACTGTAGTAAAATATCGGTAAATGATACTGATATTTTACTACAACTAAACCGAACCCTAGTCCCACACCCTAGTCTCACACATGCCTAACCCTAACCACACCATTGCCGGTGTCTATCCTTTAAAAAGCCCACCCCCATCCTAATCTTAAACCCCCCTATGGACACCTAACCTTAACTAACTAACTATAGCCACTAGAGATGGCCAATAGAGATTCGGCGACGAACGATTCCAGGCGAACTTTCAGTGGTTCGCGTTCGCTAGCGAAGGCGAACTTTTGCGGAAGTTCGGTTCGCCCCCATAGTGCGCCATTAGGGTCAACTTTGACCCTCTACATCACAGTCAGCAGGCACATTGTAACCAATTAGGCTACACTCTCTCCTGGAGCCACTCTCTCCTTATAAAAGGCAGGCAGTGCTGGCTTTTACACTCACTCGTGTGCCTGCGTTAATTAGTGAAGGGACAGCTGCTGGCAGACTCTCATAGGGAAAGATTAGTTAGGCTCTTGTAGGCGTGTTAGCTTGCTCCTGGCTGATTGTTATTGCTAAAATAGCACCCTTCTACAGCTCTTTTGAGAGCTAATGTTCTCCTGATGTGATGCTTTATTATTGGTTATTGTCCTTTGGCTTACTAATTGGATATAGGTTGAGTTTGATTTATGGTAGATATCCTGCTGTGTATTTTTGCCCACTTAAAGACCCCTCCCCCCCCCCAAATAAAAAAAAATCATTAACAGTTTGTTAAAAACAAAAAAAAAGCATAATAACTTATACAAAAATACAAAGAAAACAATGAAAAATATAATGCCAATTATAGCAGTATAATATTATTTTTCATTTTAAACTTGCATTTTCCATAGTCAACTATTTCTGTTTTTAACCAAATTGTAGATTTCCTCCAAGTGTGTTATGTAGGTAGAAAAAAATCAAAGTCTTGTAAAAGTAATACCTTTTAATACCTATAAGGGCCCTTTTCCACTAGCAATCGCTAGCGTTCGCGCTAAACGCTAGCGATTGCTGAATCGCAAGTGCAGGAAACTTCCCGGCGATTGCGCTCACGATTTTGCTATGCAATGCATTGCATAGCAAAATCGCGGCAAAGATCGCTCCGCGGTGCGATCGCGATTGAGTCAAAAACGAATCGCTGTAGTGGAAATTACCTACCGCGATTCCTATGTTAAAAAGCAAACCGTACCGTTTTCAAAATCACTAGCGGTTTGCGATTTTGCGATTCAGCATCGCAATCGCCGCTAGTGGAAAAGGGCCCTCAGTGTGTTTAAAGGGTGGGTGTAATTGCAATATGAATTTTCCATTTGCAGATATTCAGGGCAAACAAGCAAATATATAATTTACTTAAATTAAAAGTAAATGGACTACCTTATCATAAGGCATCTAAACTTGTCTTATGGTAAGGTAGTCCATTTATTGGTCCCTAGAGCTGAGAAGAGGCTGTGGTTTGTTAAAGGAATGTCTGCTGAACAACATATGATGCCCTGCACTTTTACTTTGTATGCCCTGAACAAAAAACATTACAAGAACACTCTGTTTTACTTGATAATGAAATAAAGGGTCCTATTCTTTCTGTGTACTCTATTGCCAGTAGTAAATTATGGCTGGGAAAGTTGGACTATAAATAAGGTCATGTGTAGAAAATTGATGCTTTTGAACTGTGGGTGTGGAGAAAGCTACTGAGAGTTCCCTTGACTGCCAGAAGATCTAGCCAGACAATACTTAATAAATAAAGCTTGAGTGTTATGTGATTTGATACTAAGATTAAAACTTAAATACTTTGGACCCATAATGAGAAGGCCAGATTCTTTGGAGAAATCCTTGATGAGGACTACAGAGGCTAAGATGGATAGATAGTATACTGTATGTGAAGCTATGAACATGCCTATGCAACAGCTGAAAGAAGCTGTAAATGAATGAGGAGGATCCTATGTAAGGAGACAGCATCACGTATCTACTGACTAGCCTGGTAAACTTTTTTTTTTGTTTTTATCAACCACAGACCAATCAAAAACTCGACTTCAGAGCTAACAGCCCAAAGGGAAGCAATGACATAATGACAGGAGATCGCCAATAATTTTAGCCTCATTTTATAATGCTGGCATGTCAGGCAGTAGGATTGAGTGTTATGGGATTTTATATTAAGATTAAAACTTAAATACTTTGCATCCATAATGAGAAGGCCAGATTCTTTGGAGAAATCCTTGATGAGGACGGCAGAGGCTAAGATGGATAGACAGTATATGTGAAGCTATGGACATGCCTATGCAACAGCTGAAATAAGGTGTGATTGACAGACACATCTGGCATGCAGAAGTACATATGGTCAGGAAGAGTCAGAGTCAACTAAATGAATGAGGAGGATCCTATGTAAGGAGACAGCGTCACTTATCTACTGACTAGCCTGGTAAACTTTTTTTTGTTTTTACCAACCAGAGTCACAGACCAATCAAAACCTCGACTTCAGAGCTAACAGCCCAAAGGGAAGCAATGACATCATGACAGGAGATCGCCAGTAATTTTAGCCTCATTTTATAATGCTGGCATGTCAGGCAGTATAAACAAAATACTTCGCAGTAAGGTAAAAGACACAAAAGAAAGAAAAAATGACAATGAGTCAGTTTACAATAGTTGGTGCATGAGATGATTCAGCAGGGTACAACAGCTGTAACAGTAACAGAAATATAGGGTGAAAATGGAAAATCACCCAGTGTACTCTATACACACAGGTGTACAAAAATAATGTACACTGAGAGATGCAAAGCAGAAACAGTTTACCAGTGAAATACATTTAAGGAGTAGGACCTGTCCCCTTTACAAATTCCTCTGTTCCTCTAAAATGAATACATTGTTGAGCCAAGTAATCAGTGGCGTAGCAATAGGGGGTGCAGAGGTAGCAACCGCATCTGGGCCATTGGGCCAGAGGGGCCCTCCCTCAACCACAGTATTTCCTCTCTATTGGTCCTATGCTGGCAATAATCACATCTATAAGTGCTTTTTTATTAGTAGTAATCATTAACAAACTGTTCCCCATCCCCTCCTGCACCTGTGATACTGTGGTTGTCCTTGGCAGACTTTGGAGTGCTGTATCAATTGTTATCTATAGAGTGCTTGGGGAGGGCCCCAATGTAAACCTTGCACTGGCCACTGGGCCCATAGCTCCTTAGTTATGCTATTGCAAGTAATATATAATATGGTGAGTGCAGGAGCACAATGGTATTCTGCTGGTGGTACCTCCCTGATATAAGCAGCAATCCATGCTTAGCTATTGTTCTTTGTATCAACAGTCAACTTATATTTCTGCTGTGGCCAGCCGTATAAGCAGAAATAGCTCTTACTAATTAATCTCATGTACCAAGTATTGTAGACCGATTGTCATTTTTTTGAAGTACGAGTCTTTCAGCTCATTTTATGCGTTTAATAAGATACTACTACATGTAGCTTTTGATCTAATTTATTCCATTAATTAAAACACAAATGAATTGCACTGAATAGCAGTGTGTGATAATGTTTCATCTTAGATGTGCAGTATTATCTTATGTTTTATTCACATTAATCACTGTATTAGCATTTGTCAGCACGTGTCTGTTACATATAGTAAAAAAAAGATATGATTTTCTCTAGTTTTCTTATTTCTTAGCTAGTACTCCCTCTATGAGCTGCCAGGCTTGGTTCACACTATGTCCACTGCATATATGAAAAAAGGGTGTCGGGGGAACTTGGGTGATGGGAAATAGCTGATCATAGAATATCGGTGCATTTACCAATATTCAACTATTTTACAGATATTGTACTGCAACTAAACCTAACCTTACTCTCACTCTCACACAGAACCCTCCCCTCCTGACACCTAACCTTAACAACCCCCCCACAATGCTAACCCCTTGCTGATGCCTAAACTTAAATCGCCCTTCACAGCGCAAACCCCATTCCTGATGCCTAATCGTAACTTCCCCCCTCCAGCGCAAACCCGCCTCCTGAGCCCCAACCTTAACCATTGCCAACACAAACCCCCTTCCTGACTCCTAACTTAACACCCCCCCCCCCCTCCAATGCTAACCACCTTACTGATCCCGCAACTTAACTGCCCCTCCCAGCGCAAACACCCTTCCTGGTGCCTAACCTTAACTTCTCCCTTCCAGCACAAACCCCCTTCCTGATCCCTAACCGTAACCATCCCCCTCGTACAAAGCCCCTTCCTGACTCCTAACCTTAACTGGCCCCCTCGCAAACTCACTGCAAAAAACAAAACAAAAAAACAGTACACTTCAGGTACCGCCATAGGCACCCATAGGAATATCAGTGACAAAGGAAACTTGGGTGCTGAAGGTGCCTGTCATAGCAGGCAGTCCTGGCGCCTGCTATTTATCAGGAGACTTTGGTGCCCCAGTCTCCTTCTGTCACTGATATTTATAAGGCGGCGCCCAAACTTCCGTGGCTCTCTGCCACCCAAATTTCATGTTTCCATGTCCACTGCCCTGCATGGACAATGGATGCAAATGGACAGGTCCTGGACTGTGAGGATTGTATAAAGGTCAGTTTACATGTATTGGTTTCTGTCCCATCTGTTTTTTACTTTTGCAAGAAAATCTGTCCAGTATGAATTTTCCAGAAGTAACTTCATTGCCATTGCATTGTGTGTTGATTCCTGTTTGAAAAATGGGCTTTTAAAATTGTTTTCTGCTTCCTGCTCACAACCATGTTACCAATATTTACTGAATATAACCCATCACCTCTTATCAGTCCAGGGAGTCAGACTCTACGTGAAGAAATGCCTCCACTCCTGTCTGTACTCAAAGAGACACAAAGCTACCAGCAACAATGGGTAATCAATGGCTGTTTTTTTCATGGCATCAATTGGCATAAAGCTAGTTGATGCAGTGGTTAGAATGATTCTTGATCAGATTTCTACTTGTAATGATTCTTGATCAAGATTGTGCAAGGTGGTAAGTAAGGTGGTAAACTAATTTTAGTTGTGAAAAGGCATTAGAAATATTTAGGCGGTTTTATTATAGGCTTTGACCCCGAGAAGAACTCATGGGAACTTACCAAAACATCTACTCTCCCAGACTAGTGAAAACCTCCCGCAGGACTCATTCCAACAAACCAGCCCCTTAGGGCATGTGTAGCCTGCCTATGGGTGGATCGGAGCAAGATCATGCTTACTGTGGAAATCTACATTTTTCACGCCACCCACTATGGCCACTAGATGAACATGTGCGTACTCATGTCTGAGGTCTCATAACCATGGCTGAGGGCTTTAGCACAACTGTCCTCCATTGTTTTGGGTTTATTATATACATGTGTGGATACAGGTGCTTGAGAAGGATTGTGTTCTGGAGATTGCACACCAGAAAAACTAATCTGCCATATAATTAAGCACCATTCTGTTAACGCAGATAGTTCTTTCTGCTCTGGTTTGTGACTACCGTTGTCTTCTTGAATCCTATTGCAACTCTGTTGATCTCACTATAGTCAAACCACCTAGCAGGGCCGGGCCGAGGCAGAGGCTGGGAAGGCTGGGGCCTCTGAGCGCAGCCACCAGAGGGCGCATTCCTCTCTGCTATCCCCACCTGCCGCATTCCTGTGAGATCTCCGTGGCCGCCTGCCTGCGCATTCATCAGTGCTACTTTTGCCTGCAATCACCAGTCCCCTAGCATTTCCGGCATCCTCCTAGTCAGAGCACCTGTCTGCCCTGTGACTTAAACAGCCGCGCTGTCATCAGAGAGATGACAGGCACAGCTATGGCATTGTGTTGCTAGGCAACAGCAGGAAGCCAACTTCTGCTCCAACGGAAGTGGCTTCCTGCAGCGATGCCTATGAAAATGTGAGCTGTGCTGGCCTGGACAGGGGGAGGGAATCCCCCCCTTGATCGCTTTGAAGAGGAAGCAGTGAACCTTTCACTGTGAATACCGTGCCCAAGAATGACTGAAGGACGGGACAGGGACAGGGAATCAGCGGTTTAATGGATTCCTGCAGTGGCGTAGCTAAGGAGCTGTGGGCCCCGGTGCAAGTTTTACATGGGGCCCCCCCAAGCACTCTATACATAACAATTGATATGGCGCACCAAAACCTGCTAAGGACAACCACAGTGTCAGAGTTGCAAGAAGGGGATGGGGAACAGTTTGTTAAGGATTACTACTATTCAAAGCATCTATAGAAGTGGTTATTACCAGCACAGGACCAACAGAGAGCTAATACTGTTTTAGAGGGTGGACCCTTCAGGGCCCCTCTGGCCCAAGCGCCCCGATGCGGTCGCTACCTCTGCACCCCCTACTGCTACGCCCCTGGATTCCTGGAATCATCCATGACAAGAATGAGACCGGTATGAAGGGGGAAGAGTTTTTTTTTGAAAGGGGCAGACAATCTAACAGTCACACACATCACATCAAGTAGCTGCCACTGTGAGTGACCAGATGTGTGTTTTCAGTACTACAGTGTCCTCAGTCTAACTCCCCTTCACATACATTCTATGTTCAGACTGAGGACACTGAAGTACTGAGAACACATCTAGTCATCTTGATGTGATTTGTGTGTTTCTGAGGGGGGTTACATTTTACATTTTACATTTTAAAGCATACCTGACATGATAAAGGCAGCATGATTTATACTTACATGGAGCTTATTCTATCCTGCATTAGTCAATTACCTGCTTCGCCATCCTCACGGACCCCAAAATGTGTCCCTGTCAGCCCTGTAAAGTCTGTGACTCAGCTGAGTTGCAGACTATTGTGCAGTCACGGCTGTGCCCATCCCCCGATCGTGCTCCCATAGCTGGATGCGTTCTCCACATGCGCAGTTCATTAAGTCTGTAACTGCGCTTGCGCAGACTGCTCCCAGTTATGGGACTGTGATGGAGGAGGCCCATATCCCAGGAACAGCACATGCACAGTAGTTGACAACCCAGCTGTATCATAGACTTCAGGAGCACAGCAGATCGGCCTATGGGGGCTGAAAAAATCCTCAGGTCGCGGACACTAACATAGCCCCTACCTATACCTAACTCACGTAACTCTAACACAGCCATTAGCAAACACCACTAACCATCAACTGCCATCATAGCTATTCCCTCAGCTACAGGTACCTGCCAAACTACACCAGGGCTTTTCCACTGTTAGAGGTATTGTGCTGCACCAGAGCCCAAATTACAAGCTATGGCCAATATATTTAGAATTTTGACATGGGCACCTATAGTGGCAGCCAAAGGACCAGCTTGGGGGGGCGCTCTTTAAAAGCTCAGCCTCTGGTGCTGGAGAACCTTGTCCAGGCCCTGCCACCTAGCAAAATGCACCTACGGTAAATGCCCTTAACACCTAAGCCTACCCTCCCACTGTAGTTAGCCCCTCTAAACGTAAACATAGCATATCTCCTAACAGAAATCCTCATTAAGAATGTCTATCTCTAACAAACATTCTCATGCTCTAGCTTCTAAACCCAGAGCCAAATTCAGGCACCAGGAGATTCAATCTTTTCCTCAGCAAGAGCTTTGACTATGTGATAGTCAAATGCCAGAGCCCAAAGTAACAAGCCAAAACTGAAATTACTCAGGATTTCAATAAGACTCCTGGGTACAAGCCAACAGCAGCAAAACAAACTTCCTCTTCCAATCTTAGCATAATATCAAAAAAGGTCACTGGGTGGGTTGCTTGGACTGCTGTTGCAGCAAGACAATTGGTTTAAGAACTTCAGGCCACTGTTTGTAATATGTCTTATTTTTAAATTCTGGGTCTGTAGAATCAGGGCTAGGCCGAGGCTTCAGCCACTGGGTACATCGCTGTGAGTTTGCATTCCTCGATGTCCCTCCCCCCCTCCCCCCCCCCCCCCCCGCCACCCTCCAGTGCACGCCAAACTATTTTTCCAAAGTCTGGATTTCTCTTAGTGGTGTCCTCCTCCAGAATGTCCAGACCAAGAGCTGGACAATTGCAACAATATCACCCGGGGCTCGCCCACCCTGTGCCATAAGCTGCGCTATCATCAGGGAGATGGCAGGACCGGCTTTGAAGTCATGTTGCTAGGCAATAACAGGAAGTCGGGTTCTGCTCTACCGGGTGTGGCATCAGCTTCCTGCAGTGTTGTCCCAACTTGATGTTCTTATGATCTGGCTCTGCTGACTGGACTGAGCGGAGGCCGGATGCCTGTGACTGAGGGATCCCCTGATGGAAGCCGCTATGGGTACCCACCACAGGTAGCCACTCCACTGCTGCTTTTTATGTTGTCCCCACCACTACAGAGTTCTGCTATGGCAGTCCCCACCAGGGCCAGCGCTACCATGTGAGCAAGGGGGGGCAATTGCCCCATGGTCCAAGAGTCTGTATGGGCCCCCCAAGTGTCTCCCATCAACTACTCTCTAATGGCTCCTGGCTTCTTTCATCCAACATGACTTGTTGTCGTAGTTACTGGGATGGCCATAGTGGCACTCTCCCTAGGATACAGGCATGTGATGTCACATCAGTGCGTACATGACTGCGAGGAAGGAAGAGCTGCCATCCTCTCGTGGGGGGGGGGGGGAGGGGGGGGGGGAAGAGAGAAGGAAGCGGAGTCCTACTGGAGTGCGCACTCTTCAGAAAGGGAACCAGCATCCAGGGTAAGTGATGCTGCATTCCTTTCGCTTTGCACACACTAAAGTTTATGCTGTGGGGAAATATTTTACATTAAAATTGGGATTGCCTGACTACCAAGTCCTGGGGGTGAAATCACCAAAATGACCATTTAATTGGGGAGTGGCGGTTGGTAGCTGGTTCTGCCTCTGCCAGACAATAGAGAGAGAGAGCTACTTAGTGACTGCCATTAATGTGAGAATACAGGGGGACCACTAGGCCATTAGTGGAGGGGTGAATTTACCAGGAATAAATGGGACTCCATTTACTGGAAAGGGGGAGGGTAGGGTTAGGGGGTCCCCAGGTTAATTTTGCCCCATTGTAGCCAGGGCCGGCCCTAGACTTTTTGCCACCTGAGGCAAATTTAGGAGGCAAATCGTGCGCTCCGCTTCACTTCCTGCATCGCCGTCCACTTACAATACAGTGGGCGGCGATGCAGGAAGTGACGACAGTGGAGCGCTCGCTGGAACGCGGATACGGTGAGTCCTCACCGCCCGTTGCCTCTTACGATCTGCAAGCGGCTGCTTCCTAATTACAGCTGGAGGGGAGCGCAGATCGGGGGACCCAGGCGAGGGAGGGGGGGGCCCGACACCCCTCCCCACCGCTAGGCCCAATACCCCCGACCTGCCTGCTACCCCTCCGGCTCGGCGGCGCCCCCCCGGGCGGGTGCCGCCCCTAGAAGTTTTCCGCCTGAGGCAAATGTTTCACCCCGCCTCATGAGCGGACCGGCCCTGATTGTAGCTAAAAATGACACTGGTTCCCACAGATAAAAAACAGCTTTGGCCAGTAATTCTATAGTAACATGCATGGATAGTAGAAAAAGTTTTGATCTTTGATCGTTACCTGTAACCTTCAAGTATCTGTGAATGAGAGAGACCAGGAGCCCAATGGTGCAGTATTGTTAGACAAAGGGATGTAAGCACACATATTATACTCACAAGGGTTGGTTGCAAAACTTGCAACCATCCTCTGAGCATGTGTCCTAGGTCTGTTGGTGCAGATTCTGGTTGGTCGCTCTCCTGGATTAGTTGTGAGGAGGACTATAGGTCCTCTGACTAAAAAACCCCTATGGGATATGGACTATAGTAAAAAAAAAAAACACTGGTGGATGCCCATGAATAAACATTACTTTTTCCATTAAATAATGTTTTTTCCTTCTGAGAAGGTAGGAAATTACGCTTCTCATATATACAACACCTAGTAGTATCATATCATCAAGGGTGGAGGACGCCTCCAACAGTGTTTTTTTACTATAATAACATAGAACACAATTTCTTGCTGTAAGTCACACCCAAATTACCTGCTGGGAAGGAGGGGGCGCAATTTGGAATCTCTGCCTCTGGTTCTGGAGAACCTAGTCCCAGCTCTGTGGAGAATGAATGTCATTTGGGTGTGAAAGTCAGTTGGACTTGGACATGGTTAAAAGACCAGTAGCTGACTAAACTAACCATTTCCATGGGAGCTTTAGGGGAAAAAACACCATGAAAAAAAGTCAGCTAGTTTAGCTACTGAAGTTGACACAAAAGTATGTTCACCGCAAGGAGAAAAAGCACTAGCCACAGATTACCTCAGCAGCGGATATTTTGAAGGATTTGGCAGCAGATGAAGGAGTGTTTTTTCCTTTAGATTCCCAATTGTTCATTGAGCACCCTAACCTAAGCCATTTATTATCACGAGTATGCAAAAATAATGATGCTTAGACTGCAATTAATTCAGAATCAATTTAGTGTGTTAAAGCAGCCTATATCATAGAAGCTACACAAATGTATTAGAAGGAGAACAGTGCCCTCTTCCTGTTATAAGCAGTAAGCATCAATAGCAACAGAACATTTTAGGTTGCATTTACTTCTCATAAATGAGTTAAGGGACAGACAAATTAAAGCAAACTCGAGATGGCCATAGGAAAAAAGTTAGATACCACCACCGCTGCTCAGGGACCTCTGTTAATTTACCTCCAGAACATATCCAACAAGCTCTAGTCAGATATGTTCAGAGGGTCCATGCGTGGCAATGGTGGGGGCTAGGAGGACAGGGGAAGCCACTGACTGGGTAAGTATCTGTTTTTTTTTTCCTACCGCCTTGGGGTCACTTTAAATGTTTTCTTTTAATATACCTTGAAAAATGTAAAAGATGATGTGAAATAAAAAGGAGGCAAAAGCAGAGCTCAAGCTATGTTGACTATAACTTTTTATAGTATTGAGCTGTACAAAGTAAGCTGTAGTAACAGCTTCATCAGCATTCCATCAAATGGAAATGTCCCAAAAGCAAAATTATTCATTACAATTTACACTTCTCATCTCAAATGAACATGACATTGGGCCAAATTCAGTAAACATTGGTAAGATTTAGCACACATTAAAGAGAGACTGAAGCCACTATAAAAATCAGTTTTTACCTTTTATTTAGTTTAAGGATCATTGCCAGACTTAAAACGCCACTATCCCACAGCAGAACGAGGGTCCTATCACCCCCACATCCCCTGGGCACATTGTGGGGAGCGCTTCCTGATTGAGGCAGAGCTGTAGCTCTGCCTCTCGTCGCATCAATCCCCGCTGATCGCCGCCTCTCCCCGCCCATCTCAGTCTTCTCATACTTAATTGAGAGGGGCGGGGGAGAGGCAGAGATCCGCGGTGGATTGACGCGAATGGAGGCAGAGCTGCAGCTCAACGCTCTGCCTCCCTGGGCAGCAAAATCCACAACCAAGAAAGTAGTGGATTTTTGCCCTAGGATTTGAGGGTGATAAAACCCTTGCTCTGCCGTGGGATAGCGGCGTTTTAGGTCTGGCAATCATCCTTAAACAAAATAAAAGGTAAAAACGTATTTTATAGTAGCTTCAGAGTCTCTTTAAATACAAGAATTTGAACAGAGGCGCCAACAAGGATAAAAACCTTTAAAAAAACGTACCTCCCTTCCAGATTAACAGACTAAGACCGTTATTTTATTTCAAAATAACATTTATTAGATGCATTTATTAGATGCTCCACAATGCAAATGTTATTTTGAACAAAAATAACAGTGTTAGTCTGTTAATCTGTGAGGGAGGCAAGTCCATCAAAACGTCCCCCTTTTAAACGGTTTTCAAACATTTTTATCCTTGTTGGCGCCTCTGTTCATATTCTTGTATTTAGTCTAGTCCACCCATGGTGGAGGGGTGCATCCCCACTTTTCTCCTATCTATAGAGAGCGACTTCTTAAACCTGAGTAGGGTCAGGTTCTAATTCTCCCCACCTGCCTTGATAGTGGTTGCCTGTGTGGTAATCCATGTTTGTGAGTATAACTCTTGTTGATTTTCCAACAATCTATGTAATTGACTTAAATACTACACTATATTGGGCTCTCGGTTTCCGGTCTTCATTTTTAAATGTAGCACACATTGCACAATTAACACAACCTGAATAACTCTTGCTTCACTACGGTAACTCGTGCTATGTAGACAAAGTGGGTTGTGCTAACTGTGCAAATTGCTTTACCGTCACTGTAAGTTGTAGATTGCACAGCAAGCTCATGGTGAACCAGAACTCCTAGGAGTGTGTAACAGCCCTCTGACTAAAATGTTAAGCGAAACAGAAATTTTTCCTCTTTCAACAGAAGGTATTTGCAATTATACAAGTTGGAGTGTGCAGTGGCGCAGGGTTGGACTGGGTCACAGTAGTACAGTTTTTTCCTTCGGTGGGCCTCCCCCCTCCAGGTCTCTGGTGGGCCCCCCCCCCTCCTTGTCTGACAGAGCGCCAATTGCTGCCTGCAGCACAAAAATTCTCATCTCAGTGTTGTAATCACTCATGCTGAGAGCAGTGGTGTAGCTAAGGAGCTGTAGGTCTCGATGCAAATTTTACAATGGGGCCCCCCCAAGCACTCTATACATAACAATTGATATGACGCACCAAAACCTGCCAATGGCAACTACAGTGTCAGAGGTGCAAGAAGGGGATGGGAAATAGCTTGTTAATGATTACCACTGTTCAAAGTATCTATAGAAGTGATTATTATGAGCAAAGGACCAATAGAGAGGTAATACTGTAGTTGAGGGAGGGCCCTTCAGGGCCCCTTTGGCCCGATGCGGTCGCAACCTCTGCGGTCGCTACCTCTGCAAAGTAGGACATTACTTTATATTGAAGGAGGGAACTCTATGCAAAGTTTTGCTGGGCAGCAGTGTCTCTGAATTACAATGCTGCTAAGATCATGTACATTTGGCCCTGTCCATAATACATCATGACCACGCCCACCGCCCTTTTTTCACCGCAATCATGTGGTGTGTGGGCCCCAGGTTGAAATTTCTTTGGTGGGCCCCCAGTGTCCCAGTCCGACCCTGCAAGTGGCGTATCTAGAGGGAACAGGCATGGCTTGTGCCATGCGGGCCACTGCACCATGGGTGCCCCCATGCCACTTTGAAACAGCTGTCTGCTGCCCTGGCTGCCTCTGCCTCCCGGTACCACCCCTACTGGTGTTCAGATCAGCAGCTTACTGGTGCAATTAATCTCATTTGAAGCTTTTGAGGGCTACATAAAATGGCAAGGAAAGCTGCATTCAGCCCACGAGCCTTGAGTTTGACACCTGTGCTTTACATAGTAAGCAACTGCGAGTGTGCAAACAGACAGTTGTACTACATTTCAAAATCATCACATGCAGTGTTTAGTAGGTGGTAATTTGGCTTTCTATGTGCTCCTAGGTCACCATGCAGGTGGACTGGTCATATGTTTGTAGGGATATCTGCTAACATGTCAAATGCACCATATTGGTAATTTTCAGAAGGTGGACCCACATTAGTGTTCCCACTGCCAATTCTGATAAAATGCATAACTGGTTGTCAGGGTTATGTGGCGGCCTGTCGGGCCTTTGTGGCAGTCTCACCATGTCCTGGGTTGTCCGAGTGGTCCTCCGTGCAGTCTGGCTGGATTACTGCGAGGAAGTCGGAGTTCCGTGACTTGCCGCGGCTTATGCTTCCGGGTTGGTCTCCGGGCAAAGGCGTCTGCACGTGCGCATGCTTCCCTGGCGATCGATTGGTCTCTGTTGCTGGGAGACGTATGCGGAAGTGGGCAGGAGTAGAGCCAGGCATTGTGTACGCGTGTGCGGTGACTAGCGTATGTGATGACGTATGCGCATAGCGAGATTCAATCTTGGAGCCAGCCCCCCTGCAGTATAAAAGGTGGCTGCTCACAGCACATTGTGCTGATCTGTATTGTCAGCTAGTGTGTCTGTTCGCCAGTCATGCCATTTCCTGTTGATCTTCATTGCTGACCCGGCTTGCCTTGACTACTCTTGATCTCCGTTCCTCTGGTTTGACCTCAGCCTGTTTCTGGATTCTCCTGATTGCTGCCAGCCCCGACCCGGCTTGTCTTGTACCGTACTGAACCTTTGCTGCCTGCACCCGACCCGGATTGTCTGACCGTACTGAACCTTTGCTGCCTGCAAATCACTACGAGACCTTGCCACACGTCTATCCAGGCTACCTCAGCTCCATCCTCCACATCGGGGTGTCCTCCTGTTCTCCTATCCACTGTTAGAGGACCCTGGAGTGCAACCTGGTGAACAATAGGCAGCTGAAAGTCCATCGTCCCTTGCGGGGCGCTCTGGTGAACACCCGTGAGCACTTAGATTCTGCACTCTAAGAGTTTCTCTCACCTCAGTGGAGCGGTCAACAGAGCACCACCGTAACACTGGTACTTTGGAGAGCTCAAGATGTAGCTTTTTTAAATCTAATTTTGCACTGTACCACCTTAAAGTTTTATATTTTCTTGCATCAGAATATACATCTCTTCTGAATATAAGCCTTCAAATATAATGATTTTATTGCCACTCTTCAAGTCTACAGAATGAAACCATATTATCACTGTATGCTGCAGACTAACAAACTCAAAATAAAATTCTGGGTACTACAGAAAGCTGACAAAAAAAGGTCAGCACTAAGAGCAGTTTTTACGTTCTTAATGCCAGGATGCTAAATATATTTATCGCATTCTATTCTATACTTTACATTGTATACCAGATAAATGTATAGAGAGTTTACTGCTTCATATAGTCCATGCATTATAGTCATAAACTGCTGTCTAGTGCTAAAAGACTTTCTCATGCAATATGTGACAAATGGCAGTAGTCTTTGAAGAGCCCCTGTTTGTCTGCTTGGCTGCCTTTCCTGCTCTCTATTTATAGGTTTCATTGCTGAGCTAGGACAGCATGAATATATCTTCTGTTTAATACCGTACGGAAGTGTCAGGACCATTATTAATAAATGATGCTGAAATCGAGATCTCATATTTTACAGATAGCAATTCAGAAAGCCTAAACTAGCTATGCCACTATTCTGTAAGGGAATATATTCTGAATGGTGTATTGTAAAACAAACAGCACTACTAATCATTGTATGGCCCCATACTGAATCTATTTAACGATCCATCAGCTTTTTTTGATATAAAGTATAAAGTGGATTTGAAATCCAGAAAAAACGAAAAAAATCAACAACCCTAAGGTTATTTTCACACTATGGGGAAGATTCAATAAACTTCGGTAACTATGGTACGGCAAAGGTGCAGACAGCACACATACTGTATATACTCACATATAAGCCTATTTTTTCAGCATAAAAAATGTGCTGAAAAGTTACTCCCTCTGCTTATATGTGAGTCAGTGGAGCAAAACAGATGGTAGAGTAGGTTTTATTAATGGCAGAGGAGTGTAAGGATTGTGCACTAGTGATCCTGCTCTTACCAGCAGCTGTGTCCGTGCCCACCATCCCCGGCAACATGGTATGCAGAGTGCGCTAGTCAACACTACCTGTGTCCCCTGGCTTGTGGAGCGGACCGTGCAAGCAACGTGTCAGCACGTGAGTGGCAATCGCTGTGTCTCATATCTATGACGCCATCTAGTGGCTTCTTGAGACACAGGTGTATGATCCTGGGGAACATCTGGCTATGGGGAGGGGGATTGATTTGTACTGGGGGCATCTGGCTACTGTGGAGGGGCCTATATTGGGGAGAGGGCTTATACGTGAGTCAATCACTTTTTCCTGGTTTCTGAGAGAAAGTGGGTATCTTGGCTTATACACGGGTCGGCTTATATGCAAGTATATACAGTACATTTTACTGAGCATTCTGCAACCTATATAATGCACGTTACGCAGTTTGCATAATTTGTGGCTAACAAGCAATTTACACCTTGTGTGTATAACCTGCAATATGCAAACTATGTCATAGTTTGGGGGAATGCTCTATTAATACCCCAGTTTAGTCAATTCACCCTAATGTGGGTTGCACAACATAACACAAATGGGTTACATGTAAAACATATACGTTATTTCAAAGCATGGTCAGCTGAGATGTGAACGTCTCAATGCAGTTGTATGGGTAGTGCGTTCCCATGCGGTATGAAAGCACTCTAAATGTGCCCATAACAATGCAATTTTCCTGAACAATTGACCTTACCATCGATCAGATTGGATAGTGTTGATGGTGCTAGACAACTACAATTGATCGTTATATGGATTGTTTTATTGATCCATTTTGCGGATCAATTCCATCTGAAATGGTTGTATTGGTCATACATTTTATCCCATTAATTTGCCTGATTGAGGTTTTCTGATCACTTCCTTCCGATCCAGTGGCCGCTCCAGCTTCTCAATTCTTGGGGGGCATAAAGGAGGCACAGTGGCTGGCTGGTGAAGCCCATTTAGGTGATCAAAATAAATGTTCGTATGGCGAGCTTTATATATATTTTTGCTTAACTCAGGTGATAAAATTAAAGGGAACCTACACTGAGAAGGATATGGATTTTTCCTTTTAAAATAATACCAGTTGCCTGACTCTCCTGCTGATCCTGTGTCTCTAATACTTTTTAGCCACAGCCCCTGAACAAGCATGCAGATCAGGTGCTCTGACTGAAGTCAGACTGGATTAGCTGCATGCTTGTTTCAGGTACGTGATTCAGTCCAGTGGCGGACATACGGCCGTGCAGCCGCACGAGGGCCCCTGAAGTTCCGTTGCTTCAGGGGCCCATTAAAGAGTAACTGTCAGGCTGCAGAAGCTAATTTAAACCTCTAGTCTCCTGTGTTAAACAGTTTAGAAGGAAGCCAAAAAGACATTACTGAAGATAAAGATCTATCTTACCTTTGATGTATGCTTATCAGCAATGCTTAGACCTAAGCAAGCCGCAAGCCGCATAACATACTGCAAAGCATTCTGGGGCCCTCCCCTCGGCTGCTAAGGAGAAGACGGGATCAAGTTTCAGCAGCTTCTAAAACTCAGTCCAGCCACAGCACAGATAAATCTCCTGGGCAGAGTACACTGCAGGAGTCCGCTATTGTTCCTAGCCACATGGCTCATTAATATTCACTGCAAACTAGTGTTATTCAGAATGAGCTGTTCTGTGATCAGAAGCAGGCAGGACATGACGACACATTTGGCTTCACAAACATGGAACCTGCCATGAGCTGTCAGGAGCATCATTCTCTGCATATACTATATACAAATTCTGTGAAATCCAAACGTGGACAGTGAAATGCATATGTAATGTAAGTACAGCCAATCTTTAGCTACTGATATATGTGTTTATTTTCTCTGAGACCCTATACCTAACAGCTCCTCTTTAAGTATTTTTTGGGTTTTTTTTCATATTTTTTTTTATTTTTTTTCCCTGGGGTGCCCCGACTCCTATCCTCCCTCCCTCCCTCACCTCGGGGGCCCCCCTCCTGGTATGCGCGGCGGGAGAGCGGAAAATACGGGATGTCTCCGGGGCTCCAGGCAGGCGCAAGAGGCTCAGCGGCCGCATGGTCTCCAATGTCTCCAACTCTCTATATACGGCTCGCTACTAAACCAGGAAGTAGCGAGCAGTATACAGAGTTGGAGACATATTGGAGACCAAGCCGCTGAGCCTCTAGCGTCTGCCTGGAGCCCTGAAGACTTCCTGTATTTTCCGCTCTCCCGCCGTGCAAATCGGGAGGGGGGCCCTCCGAGGTGAGGAAGGGGGGGGGGGGAGGATAGGAGTCGGGCCCCCCACCCGGATAGCTAGATCACCCACCCACCTAACCACTTACCCACCCACCTAACCACCTTCCCACCCACCCGGCTACCTAACCACCTACCCGGCTACCTAACCACCTACCCACCCCCACCCGACTACCTACCCACCCACCCACCAGGCTTCCTACCTACCTACCCGACTACCTAACCACCCACCCGGCTACCTACCCACCCGGCTACCTACCCACCCGGCTACCTACCTACCTACCCACCCAGCTACCTACCTAACCACCCACCTGGCTACCTACCTACCGAGCTAGTTACCAACCCACCCACCAGGCTACCTACCCACCCGGCTACCCACCCACCAGGCTGCCTACCTACCCACCCACCCGGCTACCTACCTACCGGGCTAGTTACCAACCCACCCACCAGGCTACCTACCCACCTGGCTACCTACCCACCAGGCTACCCACCCATCAGGCTACCTACCTACCCACCCACCAGGCTACCTACCCACCCACCCGGCTACCCACCCACCAGGCTACCTACCCACCCAGCTACCCAGCCACCCACCAGGCTACCTACCCACCCGGCTAAGGGCTACCTACCCACACACCCACCAGGCTTTCCTACCTACCTACCCACCCAGCTACCTACCTACCTACCCACCCGGCTACCTACCTACCGGGCTAGTTACCAACCCACCTACCAGGCTACCTACCCACCCGGCTACCCACCCACCAGGCTGCCTACCTACCTACCCACCCACCAGGCTAACTACCCACCCACCAGGCTACCTACCCACCCACAAGGCTACCTACCCACCCACCAGGCTACCTACCCACCCGGCTAAGGGCTACCTACCCACCCACCAGGCTCAGTGTTCTCCCCAGAATTTTTTTCCAGCTGGGTGGCATGAAAAAGTAGCCGGGTGGCATGAAAATGTAGCCGGGTGGGGCAATATGAGAGAATGCAGGTCCGGTGCTTCTGTGCACAACTCTGCTTATAGCAGAGGAGGAGGTGAGCCGATGACAGCCGGGTGCTCACAAAAACTAGCCGGGTGGAGCACCCGACTAAAAAAGCCTGGGGAGAACACTGCTACCTACCCACCCACCCGGCTAAGGGCTATCTACCCACCCACCCGGCTACCTACCTACCCACCCACCAGGCTACCTACCCACCCAGCTAACCAGCCACCCACCCGGGTACCTACCCACCCACCCACCAGGCTACCTACCCACCCGGCTAAGGGCTACCTACCCACCCACCAGGCTGCCTACCTACCTACCCACCCGGCTACCTATCCACACAACCACCCATGGGAGCTGCGCACCGGATGGAGGCTGGGACAGGAGGTCTGCTGCTGCAGGTGAGTAAATGTTTTTGTTTTTTTATTTATATTAGCAGGTGTATGTTCTGGGCAGGTCTGCCACATGATTGCACGTATTTTCTGGGCATATCTGCCGACTTGATTGCATTTATTTTCTGGGCATATCTGCCGACTTGATTGCACGTATTTTCTGGGCATATCTGCCGACATGATTGCACGTATTTTCTGGGCATATCTCCTGACATGATGTGTATTTTCTTGAGAAAACCTGCACAATTATGTGAATTTTCTGGGGAAAGGGTCACCAAAACTTGGGCCCACTGTCTTTACGTTGCACTTTTCAAGGGAACCTGAGGTGAGAATAATCTTGAGGCTGCCATATTTCTCTCCTTTTAAGCAATACCAGTTGCCTGGCTGCCGTGCTGGTCCTCTGCCTCTTATTCTTTCAACCATAGACCCTGAACAAGCATGCAGCAGGTCAGGGGTTTATGACAATATTGTCAGAACTGAGAAGATTAGCTGCATGCTTGTTGCTGGTGTAATTCAGTTTATTACTGCAGCCAAATAGATCAGCAGGGCCGCCAGGCAACTAGTATTGTTTAAAAGGAAATAAACCCTCACCCGGGTTCGCTGTAAGTTACAGTTAGCTCCGCCCTCATCCGGTCATTGCCACGCCCATTTTTTTGCCGCGTCGCTACACGCCGCAGGTTCTATCCACAACTATCTTTCGCAGGTTGTAGCCACACCCATTTTTTGCCACGGCGCGCTCTGCGCACCGCAGGTCGTAGGGGTCCACAATTGCAATTTTGCACAGGGGCCCACTGCTGGCTGTGTCCGCCACTGATTCAGTCTACTACTACTACTACTACACTACTACAGACTACTGCATCCAAAGAGATCAGCGGGACCAACAAACAACTGGTATTGTTTAAAAGGAAACATCCATATCCCTCCCAGTTAAAGTGGGATTGTCACCATAAAAATCAAATTTCAACAGCAATTGGTGTGAGTGTATTAAGTAATAAAGATGCTAATCCTGCATTCAAAACTTTTTCTGCTGTTATGATTTGGAGTTATCACAAAAGACATGGTTCCCACCAGGAACAGAATTCTCTTGATTTACTATATAACATTCACTGAAATGGAATTCAGTTCTGGGCACCACATTACAAAAAAAATATTGCAGTTTTAGAGCAGGTGCAGAGACGAGCAACAAAATTGATGCGTGGGATGGAAGGTCTCACTTATCGAGAAAGGTTAGATAAACTGGGTTTATTTAGTCTAGAGAAAAGACGCCTTAGAGGGGATCTAATTAACATGTATAAATACATCAGAGGGCAATATAATAGCTTGGCGGATGAGCTTTTCGTCCCTAGGCCTACTCAAAGGACTAGAGGACATGATCTGCGCATGGAGGAAAAACGTTTTAGCCATTTATTTAGGAAAGGGTTCTTTACAGTTAGAGTGATTAAGATGTGGAATGCATTGCCACAGGAAGTCGTTATGGCAAACTCTATACCCGCATTTAAAGGGGGCTTAGATGCTTTCCTTGCGTTGAAAGACATCCATGGCTACAATTGCTAGGTAATGCCTAATGATGTTGATCCAGGGATTTTATCTGATTGCCATCTGGAGTCGGGAAGGAATTTTTCCCTTTAGGGGCTAATTGGACCATGCCTTGTAAGGGTTTTTTCGCCTTCCTCTGGATCAACAGGCATGGCCGGATTTCTGGCAAGGCCACATAGGCCATGGCCTAGGGCACCAGATAAACAAGGGGCGGCCTGCAGACAGTGGGCATTATTTGCCGGGCATTATTTGCAAGTGTCCAAACAAATGAAAGTGGTCAGGATAACTGCACTATTAGTACCAGCTGGCATCTGCCTGTGCTGTGCTACAGGCAGCTGCAGTCCGTTAACCAAACGTTTGTGAACAGTGTGTGACTAGCAAAAAGCCAGACCTTGTCCAATGACATAGCAGCAGCTGCAGGCAGTTACAGAAGGACGGGTCTCACGCACTTGGCGTGGGGGATGAAAGGACCAGGGGCAGCACCAGCAAATAGTACAGAATACAGAAGGCAGCCTCTCACAGTACCCATTTCTTAATTATTGATTGGCCAGCGCTATATCCCTGGAGACAGCAGTGGGTACAGGACTCACTTTTATGTGTTGCTGACCCCACCCAATGTCCAATTGTGAGCCACTCTTGACTATGTGTGTGTGGTGGAAGGCTCCCACCGCGCCCATCACCTGTAGATCGCTTGATCGGGGTTCCCCCGTGTGACATGATTGATTCACTTCACGTTGCCATGGAGACCTCGGCACTAGCCCCAATAGTGGACACCATCGGCCCAAAAACTTTTGGATTGGTGTGTGTGGAGAGAGGTGGTAGGATACGGTTTCGGTTGGGGCGGCTGGTAATAGTCGGCCTTGGGCGGTAAGAAGTACAAATCCGGCCCTGTCAACAGGGATATGTGAGGGAGCAGGCTGGTGTTGTAGTTTATACTGGTTGAACTCGATGGACGTATGTCTTTTTTCAACCAAAATAACTATGTAACTATGTAACTATCAAAACGTAGACAGTACAATGGCCCATATGCAATTCAATTTTTCACCTGAGTTTTCTCCTAGGTGATATTTTCAAAACTTGTCATAAAATGCCTTTTACGCAACCAGCAAGCAAGACAATACTCAAAATACATTTGATAGTACTTTTTCACCAACATTTGGGTACTTTTTCAAATGTAAATTGCTGAAAATATAGTTTAAAGAGAAGATAAAAATTATATCCTAGGAGGTAACTCAAGTAAAAAAATTAATTGCATATGGGCCCATACATGTGTTATGTAAGTAAATCAAGTATTTATCCACATATATGTGTTTTTTTCCCTGGCATAGAATGGCTAATCCTACTGCTTTAAGGTTCCCTTTAAAGTGTAACGGTCGGGCATAAAATCAATTCTTTATTTTTATCTGGTAAACAAGTAATGAGGATGCTAACCAGGCAATGCAAAAGTTAAAATCACTATTACTTTTCTTGTTGATAAATGACCATTCCCCAGTTTACCTGACTCTTATTTGGTACACACAACATTTGGTACACAAAGTTGCATGGCATGCTGGGTTGTCCTTTTTTGCTTCTCTATTTCCCCTCAGACTTAACTAATGCAGTCTAATTGGCTGAAGCCTCTTTCCCTCCTGTTTTCCCCTCCCACACCGCTGTTCCTCTTTGATTGGCCAGTATTTCTCATGCTGAGACAAAGCAAGGCCTGGAGGAGCGCAGCTTAGGAGGGCCACCCATGATAGGGCTAGACATATGTCCAGGGAATAGAGGGTTAAGGTTGGCCGGGGGAGGGCTTATCCCCTTGGCAACAGGTTGGAAGAGGGAGGTTCAGGAGGAATTGGTTCCCGGGCTATAGGACAGGAAGTAAGGACCTGGTTTCAGTACAGGAAGAAGGTGGGAGGAGCAGAGACAGCGGGGAAGAAGGTTTAGGAAAGTGCAGCCTGTTTTGCTCGTTTCTAGAGAGAGAATGGAGGACGTGGAGAACCTGATCCAGTTGGTGAGGAGTGAGGCTGCAGCACGAGGATCGCGGTGGGTGGCTGATCAGATGTCACGGATGGCAGGAGGCAGCGGCGGAGACTCCACAAGTCGCACCAGCGCACGTGTCTCCAGGCCGCCGGAGCGACTGAGCCCTGCATCTTCCCCCAGAAGGCGCAGGAGAAGCGGCAGCCCTCTACAGACCCCTCCGGCTCCCCCCAACAAAAAAGGTACAGGGCAGAGCTCAAAGGGTGGAGGAGGCAGGCAGACAAAAGACAAGGCAGCGACAGCAGGCCACAGTGAATCGGGGGCAACACGGGGAGGCCAGTCAGCGGGGAAAAAACAGCAGCAACAGCAGCAGCAAGCGGCAACTCCGGAAGTGCCTGACATACCTGAGGCAGGCCCGTCGGGGCAGGACAGGGAGGGTGCCGGTGAGCGCAATCGAGTGGTGGTTACAGCGCAGGTGCACAAGCCGGCACTGCAGGCCTCAAAAGGGAAAGCTTCTGCAAAGAAACAGTCGACCTCCAAGACGGGTGCACGAAAAGACAATCGTGGTGCTAAGGCTGCGGCTGGCAGGAGCGGCAGACAGCCTTCCCCGCCCCCCCCTCCACGTCAGAATAGAAGCAAGGAATCAGCAGGGACCAGCGATTCCCGCCAGGGCCGGCCGGCCAGGGGCAAACAACCTGATGTGAGGCAACAACATGGGAGTCGAGACGGTCACAGGAGTGGAGAGGATAGTCGATCTGTATCCCCTGTGGATGTGGCATCTGAGAGGTCAGAGGAAGAAGGAGAGCTGGTCGAGTCACCGAGTCCAGATGTGTCGGCTGATCGGGGCCAACGTCCGGTGCAGCCTGGTGAGGCAATCTCTGTTTGTATGTCTAATGTTCATTCATGCACGGGAGGTTGTTGTGGTAATAGGGTAGAGAGGCATAGCGGGGCTACGGGGGGTCAGGGGGTAATAATTAACGATACGACCCAGGTGAGGGCTCCTGCGCATGCGAATGTCACTGGTACCTCAGGTACAGAGCCTAATGTCGTAGCTCTCATGTCATCCTTAATACAAAGTATTAGGGATGCTTTACAGGCACCCCGCCAGAACACGGTGCAACTAGGATCACCGGTTCAGGCTTGGACGGGATCTGGGGAACAGGGAACCACGCAATCGGTGGGTCCCGCATCTGCTCAGGTAGACACCAGCAGCAACGCTGCGGTTGTGAGCACAGTGGCAGGGTCCGCGCAGGCCGACTCAAGGGAGAAGGAGACCGAGTTCGTGCGGTTAGCGGATACAGCAAAAGGGGATGCATACTTATGTGTCAGCGGACCGCTGGGCGTGCATCTGAAACCAGAGGTGCGGGAAAGGATTTGGAAGGGTGAGTATGTGGAGATATTCTCACTCCTCCCATTGGGTAAGTTTAACTTAGATCGGGGTAAGCCGGATGAAAGTAAGAAGGAGGAAGAGGAACGTAGAAGGCATAGATTGATACCGAGAACTTTCGAGAACTGGAGGCAAGTGTTTTCGATACTGGCAAGCATTTTGGGTGAAAGACATCCGGAGTGCTGTTCAGCACTGTTTTGTTACCTGGAGACCATAGGTGAGGCCCACAGGATGTACGGGGGAAATGCGTGGCTACGCTATGACGAGCAGTTTAGGCAGTCAAAAGCGTTTCACCCTGCGATAAAATAGAATCACAAGGACATCAACCTATGGATGAGTCTGATGATTCCGGGTACCAAGTCGAACCAGCCCTTTCAAGGGGGGGCCGGCGGTGCGGGAGCTCCCGGGCAGTTGGCCAATAGAAGACCAGGAGTATGCTGGAAATATAATGAGGGAGCGTGTAAGTTTGGAAGTTCATGCCGCTTCAAACATGAATGCTCTTCCTGTGGGGGGAGCCATATCGTCACTAAGTGCTACAGAAATGGGAAGGGGCGCTCATCGGATTCCGCTGGAAAAAGGGAGGAGTCCAGTGAAAGTGGTAAGGATGGATCGCTTCCTAAATAAGTACCCAGATGCAGACGCAGCTGATTTTCTTCGTAAAGGGTTTACCGACGGTTTTGTTATACCTAGTTTTGGAGTGGTGGGCTCTCACCCTCCACACCGTAATTTAAAGTCAGTTGCCATGCATCCTGGGGTGGTGTCAGCAAAACTGGAAAAAGAGGTGAGTCTGGGTCGTATGGCGGGCCCGTTTGTAGAGCCACCAGTTGTTGACCTAGTGGTATCACCTTTGGGTTTAGTACCAAAGAAGGAGCCGAATTCGTTTCAGGTTATTCACCATCTGTCATATCCGAAGGGTACATCGGTAAATTATGGCATTGACCCGGAAACAGCCTCAGTGTTATATACTTCTTTCGATTCAGCAGTTAGAATAGTGAAACGGGCTGGGCAGGGGGCGTTAATGGCAAAGACGGACGTCGAAGCCGCTTTTAGACTTTTACCGGTTCACCCGAATAGTTTTCGTTTGTTAGGTTGTTTTTGGGAGGATCGGTATTATGTGGATTGCTGCTTGCCAATGGGATGTTCCATTTCATGCTCGTATTTCGAACGTTTTAGTTCTTTTATAGAATGGGTGGTCAAGGAGGTGTCTGGTGTACAGTCAGTCGTACATTATTTGGACGATTTTCTGTTTATCAGCAGCGGGGAATCATCGGAGTGCTCATATTTGTTAGCAACCATGAGGCAGGTCTGTGCCAACTTCGGCATCCCTTTGGCAGAGGAGAAGACTGAGGGCCCTCAGTCGGTTATTAAGTTCCTGGGCGTTGTAATAGACTCCGTGACTATGGAGTGTAGGCTGCCAAAGGATAAAGTGGAGGACTTGCGGTCGCATATTGAAACGGTGCTGGCAAAGAAAAAGGTTTTCCTTCGGGATCTTCAATCCCTCTTGGGAAAACTGAATTTTGCTTGCCGGATTATGCCTATGGGCCGCATTTTTTGCAGACGGTTGGCAATGGCCACGGCAGGAGCAAAGTTACCACATCATCGGATTCGACTGGTGGGGGAACACAAGGAGGACCTGCGTATGTGGCTGGTTTTCTTGGCTGAGTTCAATGGGCGTTCAATGTGGATGGAGGAAAGTGTACAGAACCATGACCTGGAATTGTTTACAGATGCTGCAGGGTCATGTGGTTTCGGCGCATATTTTGCAGGAAAATGGTGCGCAGAACGGTGGCCAGACAGGTGGGAACAATTGGGTTTTACGAAGAATCTGTTACTATTGGAATTGTTTCCAATATTGGTAGCAGTCGAACTTTGGGGTCCTTTATTAAGAAACAAACGCATTCGTTTCAATTGCGACAATTTAGGAGTGGTAACGGCAGTAAACAGGTTATCGGCCTCATCCCCGCCAGTGGTGAGGGTGTTACGGCAATCAGTGCTTAGCTGCCTGAGTTTTAATATGTTCATTTTTGCTGTTCACTTACCTGGGGTTGAGAATGAGGTGGCTGATGCTCTTTCTCGCTTCCAATGGCAGAGATTTCGGAGCAGCGCGCCAGAGGCGGAGCGGCAGGGGGCTCGTTGCCCCCAGGCCTTGTGGGACATACCCCTGAATGCATAGAAGATTGGATATATAATTCATTATCGGCTTCTTCATGGTCTGCTTATGCGGCTGTTTGGGGACAATGGAACGAGCTGTCCCAACAGGCAGGAGGCTGTAAATCAGACGAGGAACGTTTGTATCTTTTATTTCAGTTCATGGCAAGGAAGGGAGCGAACGGGGTATCAGCAGCAGTGTTGGCAAAGAGCTTAGCCGCGCTAGCGTTTTGTTTTAAGCTTCAGGGTATTACAGATGTTACGAAAGACTTCCGGGTTAAGATGGCCATGAGGGGGTTTAGAGCACAAAACAGGGTCAAGCGGGATTCTAGGCGTCCAGTCACTTTCCAATTGTTAGTGGCAATTATCGGCAGTCTGGGTGGGTTATGTGCTTCTCAGTATGAGGTGTTGCTGTTTAGCGCTGCGTTTGCCATGGCTTTCTTTGGGGCGTTTAGGGTGAGCGAGTTAGTCAGTCAGAATAAAAAGCATGAAGGGGGACTGAGGCGCAGTGAAGTGAGACTTACCAGGGGTGGTCTACAGGTTTATTTGCGCAGATCAAAGACGGACCGTATGGGGGAGGGTCGAACCATAGTGCTTTTTCCGCTAGAAGATTCTTTAGCTTGCCCAGTACGGACGGTGAGAAGTTTTATGGAAGTTCGTGGGGAATCAGGGGAGTCTTTTTTGTGCCATGCAGATGGCTCTTCCCTCTCCAAGTACCAGTTTGTAGCGATATTTAGAAAAGCACTGGGGCATTTGGGCTATACTCCCTTGGAATATGCGTCCCACTCCTTCAGGATTGGAGCTGCGACGGAGGCGGCACAGTGGGGTTTGGGCAATGAACAGATCAGACGCATAGGTAGATGGGAATCTTCTAGATTCTTGCTATACGTCAGGCCAAACTTAGTGAGATAGGACAGATGCTGTCCACGTTTTGGTTTTAATGTATCGGCTGCTGTTTTTCGTGTTTTGGTTCCTTTTTCTTTCTTATTTTAGGGGCAAGAGTTTCTCCATTGCTGGTCTGGATCCTGGGGCACTCTTACGTGGCTAGAGGCGCTCGGAGAGCTGCAGTAAGGCCTGACGGACGACAATTGGGCATATGCAGGGCAACCGCTATTCTGAGATGGATTGGTATTCCCGGGATGATGTGGGAAAAGGTATTATCAGAGTTGCAGCGGTTCGTGGCTTTAGACAGAGCTCCGGACGTGCTTGTTCTACACGTTGGGGGAAACGATCTGGCCTCTAGGACGACGAGGCAGATCATACAGGAGATGAAGTGTGATATGATGAGGATTCGCTCTACGTTTCAGAACACAATTCTCGTCTGGTCGGAGATCGTCAGCCGTAACTCATGGAGAATGGCACGGTCTGTTGAAAAAATCAACAGGGCTCGTAAGAAGCTTAATCGTGATGTTTCAAAATTTGTAGTTAACATTGGGGGCGTGGCAGTGAGGCACATAGAGCTAGAGGAGGACACGAATATGTTTTTGAGTAGGGATGGTGTCCATTTGAATGCCATAGGCACAGATTTATGGACTCTGGCACTTGAGGAGGGGATCCAGAGGGCCTTTTTGTTGCGGGCGGCGCAAGGGTGAGGTTTCTCCCTTGCTCGCGGGTGGCGGGGCAAGGATGCCGGAGGATACAGGTTTAAACAGTTTAGAGGATTTTCACAAGTCTGATTTCCTCAAAAGGTGTTGAATAAATACATGGTTCATCAAGGGCATGCAGCTGTCCCCGAATCGGTGGTCGCGGTTGGGGGCCAGAGTATGGCTGCATGTCCAAAAAGGTATTGAAGATTTTGGTGATTGATTTACAAGCTCCGGTTTTTCTCCTTGCCTTGCAACGGTTAAATAAATGGTTAAATTGTTTTATATTAAAATGTTGTAAGTTTAATAAACTTTGGGCTGCACTGGCCTATTCATCCATCGTCAGTTGTAGTCCCGGTGTGCTTTTATATAGAGTTAAGGTTAAGAAATATTTTAGTGGGGTTATTAGTGGTTAACAAGGACAATATTGGTTATGCACCTATCAAGCAAGGCCTGGAGGAGCGCAGCTTAGGAGGGCCACCCATGATAGGGCTAGACATATGTCCAGGGAATAGAGGGTTAAGGTTGGCCGGGGGAGGGCTTATCCCCTTGGCAACAGGTTGGAAGAGGGAGGTTCAGGAGGAATTGGTTCCCGGGCTATAGGACAGGAAGTAAGGACCTGGTTTCAGTACAGGAAGAAGGTGGGAGGAGCAGAGACAGCGGGGAAGAAGGTTTAGGAAAGTGCCCACCCGCCCTTAATTAGGTAAGAAAGTACGTCACTGCAGTCGGCGGGGCAAGGATGCCGGAGGATACAGGTTTAAACAGTTTAGAGGATTTTCACAAGTCTGATTTCCTCAAAAGGTGTTGAATAAATACATGGTTCATCAAGGGCATGCAGCTGTCCCCGAATCGGTGGTCGCGGTTGGGGGCCAGAGTATGGCTGCATGTCCAAAAAGGTATTGAAGATTTTGGTGATTGATTTACAAGCTCCGGTTTTTCTCCTTGCCTTGCAACGGTTAAATAAATGGTTAAATTGTTTTATATTAAAATGTTGTAAGTTTAATAAACTTTGGGCTGCACTGGCCTATTCATCCATCGTCAGTTGTAGTCCCGGTGTGCTTTTATATAGAGTTAAGGTTAAGAAATATTTTAGTGGGGTTATTAGTGGTTAACAAGGACAATATTGGTTATGCACCTATCATGCACTTTCTATAGTGAAGGGTGGGCAAATCAGGCAGAGGAGAGTAGAGTAGGAAATGACATCAGGATTGGCTTTAAAATAGCCACACTTAAAGAGAGTCTGAAGCGAGAATAAATCTCGCTTCAGACCTCATAGATAGCAGGGGCATGTGTGCCCCTGCTAAACCGCTGCTATCCCGCGGCTTAACGGGGGTCCCTTCACCCCCAAATCGACTCCGTAAAGCGGGGGAGCGCTTCCGCATTGAGGCAGGGCTAACCGCCTCAGCCCTGCCCCACACGCGTCTGTCAGACACGTATCTCCGCCTCTCCCCCGCCCCTCTCAGTCTTCCTTCACTGAGAGGGGCGGGGGAGAGGCGGCGATGCGCGTCTGATAGACGCGACTGGAGGCAGGGCTGCAGCCGCTAGCCCTGCCTCCAGGAAGACAAGATTTATGGCCAAGTCTTGGAGGGGTGGGTTTGGGGGTGAAGGGACCCCTGTTTAGCGGCGCGATAGCGGCGGTTTAGCAGGGGCACACATGCCCCTGCTAAGTATGAGCTCTGAAGCAAGATTTATTCTCGCTTCAGAGTCTCTTTAAAATGGGAAATGCTAAGAAGGATTTTCTCTTTTTTTTACTGTAGAAAAATCACTAAAATCAAAATATGGACAGTGCAATACATATGTTATGTAAGTAGAGCAAGTATATATCTACTTATATACATGTTTTTTTCTGAGCTAGTATAGCTGACAGCTCCTCTTTAACCCTTTCGGGACCGACCGCCTAACCTCCCTTCAGGACCAGGCGTTTTTGCAGAAAGAGGGGGGCACGTTTGGGGGGGGGGTGTCAGGCAGCCGGATCCCTGCAGGGTCTTGCTGGGCTGCCTCCCCCTGTGTGGCCAGGTGTCCCCCCCCCCCCCCCCTTGCCAGCACCCATCACTCACCTTCGAGGCTCCAGCGATGAGCCGCAGTGGACCCCTCCGCTCCGGCCGGCATCTCAGCTCCTACTGCCGCTCAGTTCCGGGTCGCGGCTTGATGACGTCATCAAGCCAGGACCCGGTGCTGACATCAGAAGGAGCAGAGATGCCGGCTAGAGCGGTGGGGAGCGCCGATCGTTGCGGGAACAGCAGGGAGGCGAGTGGATCCTCTTCTTTGCCCCCCACCGCCGCAGCTGTCAAATTGATCACTATGATCCGACGGCGATGGCGGCTGATCACTAAGGGGAGATGCCAGCTGTCATATGCCAGCTTAATCTCCCCTCTCCGGTGCGCACAATCGCGTCGGGATGGTTCGTTAGTGCGGATGTTGAATCAACATCCAGTCAGGGCAGTAGCACCACCTGCTGGACGTAAATTCAACATACGTCGGTCCCCAAAAGGTTAAGGCTAACTAGTTCAGCAATGATAGAAACCAAATGTAAACATCACAAACAAACAGAGATTGTCCAAATGATGGTGCTATTACAAAAAAAAAAAAAATACTTACAGATGTACTTGGCTAGTTTGCTGGCATGCTTTAATCTTTATTTGCTAGAAAGCTGCTCCTGCGTGGACAGATCACAGGCAAATCATTCCAGCCCCCAGCCTGTGTCTCACAACTCTACAAGCAAGGGGAGGGGAAGAGGCAGGAGGGAGAGAAACACTGTGTGTGAGATTCCTTATCTTAGTAGTTAAGCACTGCTTGGATTAGCACTGGATTATTATCCTGATTCAAAACTTCCTGCCTGTAAAATACAAGCTCTAGTTTAAAAGAAAAAAAGCTTGTAAGCCTTCTTCAGACTCTATTCCTATTGACTGGCAATGTTATAACATTCAATCAGAAGGAGGCAAACAGATTTTTTTTGCAAATATATCATCCAGACACATTAATTACAAGGAATCTTGCAAGGATTGTGAGGTATTTATAGCAAATAGATAAGCCCCTTGGTTTACTTAATGCTTACATAGACTCATGCTGACACAGAGTTTTTTTACAGACCATGGCTTCAATTCATCAAAGGGTGTTCGATAACAAAACCCCAGTCCTTAAAATACCGCATTCGGTATTTTACACTTCACTGTGCTAATTCATCAATATTTTCCCATGTGTGGTAGAGGTTCGTTAAGTTACCGAACTACTAGGCTTCAATTCATCAAAGGCTGTTCGATAACAGCAGAGTGGTGCAGAGCAGCTTGGAATGTCCCTGTGTTGTTACAAGCTGATAACAATAGAAGGCATCCAGACATCCCTTTAGATGTAAAGGTGTTATAGTTACTGTTATTTATACTGCCTCTGCTGCTCTGAATCTGTCGATCAGTCTTTCTTAACATTTTATTTATTTGCCACAACGTAGATGAACTTCCTGGAGACATTACAAATGCCATGCTTGGTGATTTCACCACCAGCATCTTTGCATTATCAAACAGGGCCTGAAAGGGTTACACCACCGAAGGGAATCTGGGGATATCTTTTGTCCCGTTCTCTCTGCTCACTGCCTGGGGGGTCTGAAAGCTTGTGTGGAGAAGCCTGTGTGACCTATCAGCGGCACTTGCAGGAGAACAGGGGCTGTTTCTATTGGCTGCCTGCTCCTGCTAATCATGAAAACATTCACACAGAAGGCTTTTGATGCCTGTAAGGACAGGGGAGAGCTTGAGATAAACACCGAATGTGTTAGTGAATGTGGAAACCTTGATGAATTAACATTTGTTGAACACATGTCGGTAATTTATCTCATTGCTGTGTCATTTCAGCTTCTCATTCGGTAACAGCTTTGATGAATTAACATTTTCTAAAGTGCTCCGTTAAGTCAGCTGTTTTCAGCATTACCGAATGCGGTAATGCTTGATGAATTGAAGCCCATATCCTGTACAGTGTACCCTGCTGGAGCCTGGAGACAGTTAACTGTATGTTACTGAGTGGGGGAGGGAGGCACTTGGGGGGCACAGTGATTCCCGGGGGAGCCAGTGCCCAGCATGCCCCAGTGTAGCACTGCCCATGTTCCGATCACAATTAATGGATTGGATGGTCAGTCATTCAGTAAAATTACATCTTTAATGGATACCTTTAGTCTGCATTGGCCCGGGCCTTTCCTCACCGACTGATTACTCAAATAGGCTAGCTGTAAGCCTTAGTAGGCACAAAGCTATCTACACACACTAAATTATACTTGATGAAGACCACCTTGTTCAAAAATTTTGCATGCATTTAGCATGTGTACTGAGGCCACCAGCATGATGCTGTATCTGACCAGCTTCTGATGCTCCACCCACTCAACCCGCCCTCATGAAGCCACTCCTCTGTGCACTTCATGTCATCCCATCCACCTCCTTTTATAGCAACAGATGTGTCAATAGCCTGCAGGCTAGTGACACATCTCTACAGCATTGGCCCTGGACTGTCACCAAAGCGATTGATCTCGATCTCTGCCAGGCGACAGGCATCATGGAAGAGCCTGTCTTCAGATACACAGTTCCCTATTGAGGTCTGCCATCTACAGTATCTGCTCAATAACAGAGTGGAGAAAGCTGCATTTGACTAGAAAGAAAGAAAGTTAGACTTTGGCCTCAATTCACTAAACTTATCTCCTGTCTTTAATAACTCTTCTAGAGTTGTTACCATGGTGATAAGGCATGTAGTATTCAGGAAACATTTTACCTCAGGCAAGCTTAAAGTTAACTCTTCTGTCTTTAAATTAACTCTCCAATCCTTAAAATAACTCCAGAGTTAAAGACAGGTTGTTAATTAGCTGCATGTGAAAATAACTACAGAGGAGGTAAATTAACTACAGGAGAGGTAACTTAAGGAATGAAGAGGTAAGATAACTCTCTCACGTGTGGAGGTAAGTTTTCTCTTGCCTTATTATCTCTAGCATGATCTTAGTGAATTGAGGCCTTTTGAAATCTTTAAACGCTCCCTCAAAACCCACCTTTTCCGACAAGCATATTCTCTAGCTTAGGCCATGCACCCACTAAATAACCTAATTACGCACTGCCTGTACATATACTGTATACTTCCCCCACCTCTTGTTTCCACCCCATTCCTTTAGATTGTAAGCTCGCAAGGGCAGGGCTCTCACCCTTTTGTGTCATGGAATGTTATTAATTCAATTGCTTGCACACTGTTAGAAATTTATACATTTTAGTCATCCTGTTAAATCAAATTGTAATCAGCAGTGCTGTATCTTGTATCAGTGTTCATATTTTCATGTATATCATTGTCTGTATCATTATGTATCCCTTGTTTGTTTGCTTACATTGTACAGCGCCACGGAATATGTTGGCGCTTTATAAATAAATAAAAAATAATAATAAAAAAAATAATTCACTAAGATCATGCTAGAGATAATAAGGCAAGAGAAAACTTACCTCCACACGTGAGAAAGTTATCTTACCTCTTCATTCCTTAAGTTACCTCTAGTGTAGTTAATTTACCTCCTCTGTAGTTAATTTACCTCCTCTGTAGCTAATTTACCTCCTCTGTAGTTATTTTCACACACAGTTAATTAACCACTTGAGGACCTAGGGCTTTACCGTCCTTAAGGACCGGCCACTTTTTTTCCATTCAGACCACTGCAGCTTTCACGGTTTATTGCTCGCTCATACAACCTACCACCTAAATGAATTTTGGCTCCTTTTCTTGTCACTAATAAAGCTTTCTTTTGGTGCTATTTGATGCTCCTGTGATTTTTACTTTTTATTATATTCATCAAAAAAGACATGAATTTTGCTGACATTTTTCAAATAAAGTAACATTTCTGTATACATGCAGCGCGAAAAATGTGGACAAACATGTTTTTGATTAAAAAAAAACCCATTCAGCCTATATTTATTGGTTTGGGTAAAAGTTATAGCGTTTACAAACTATGGTGCAAAAAGTGAATTTTCCCATTTTCAAGCATCTATGACTTTTCTGACCGCCTGTCATGTTTCATGAGGGGCTAGAATTCCAGGATAGTATAAATAACCCCCAAATGACCCCATTTTGGAAAGAAGACATCCCAAAGTATTCACTGAGAGGCATAGTGAGTTCATAGAAGATATTATTTTTTGTCACAAGTAAGCGGAAAATGACACTTTGTGACAAAAAAAAACAAAAACATTTCCATTTCTTCTAACTTGCACCCAAAAAAATGAAATCTGCCATGGACTCACCATGCCCCTCTCTGAATACCTTGAAGTGTCTACTTTCCAAAATGGGGTCATTTGTGGGGTGTGTTTACTATCCTCACATTTTGGGGGGTGCTAATTTGTAAGCACCCCTGTAAAGCCTAAAGGTGCTCATTGGACTTTGGGCCACTTAGCGCAGTTAGGGTGCAAAAAAGTGCCACACATGTGGTATTGCCGTACTCAGTAGAAGTAGTATAATGTGTTTTGGGGTGTATTTTTACACATACCGATGCTGGGTGGGAGAAATATCTCTGTAAATGACAATTTTTTAATTTTTTTTACACACAATTGTCCATTTACAGAGATCTTTCTCCCACTCAGCATGGGTATGTGTAAAAATACACCCCAAAACACATTATACTACTTCTCCTGAGTACGGCGATACCCACGGATACGGCCCAAAGTCCAATGAGTACCTTTAGGATTTCACAGGTCATTTTGAGAAATTTTGTTTCAAGACTACTCCTCACGGTTTAGGGCCCCTAAAATGCCAGGACAGTATAGGAACCCCACAAATGAATCCATTTTAGAAAGAAGACACCCCAAGGTATTCTGTTAGTAGTATGGTGAGTTCATAGAAGATTTTATTTTTTGTCACAAGTTAGCGGAAATTGATTTTTATTGTTTTTTTTCAGAAAGTGTCATTTTCCGCTAACTTGTGACAAAAAATAAAATCTTCTATGAACTCACCGTACTACTAACGTAATACCTTGGGGTGTCTTCTTTCTAAAATGGGGTCATTTGTGGGGTTCCTATACTGTCCTGGCATTTTAGGGGCCCTAAACCGTGAGGAGTAGTCTTGAAAACAAATGTCTGAAAATGACCTGTGAAATCCTAAAGGTACTCATTGGACTTTGGGCCCCTTAGCGCAGTTAGGGTGCAAAAAAGTGCCACACATGTGGTATAGCCGTACTCGGGAGAAGTAGTACAATGTGTTTTGGGGTGTATTTTTACACATACCCATGCTGGGTGGGAGAAATAACTCTGTAAATGGACAATTGTGTGTAAAAAAATCAAAAGATTGTCATTTACAGAGGTATTTCTCCCACCCAGCATGGGTATGTGTAAAAATACACCCCAAAACACATTATACTACTTCTCTAGAGTACAGCAATACCACATGTGTGGCACTTTTTTGCACCCTAACTGCACTAAGGGGCCCAAAGTCCAATGAGTACCTTTAGGATTTCACAGGTCATTTTTGTTTCAAGACACGGTTTAGGGCCCCTAAAATGCCAGGGCAGTATAGGAACCCCACAAATGACCCCATTTGAGAAAGAAGACACCCCAAGGTATTCCGTTAGGAGTATGGTAAGTTCATAGAAGTTTTTATTTTTTTGTCACAAGTTAGCAGAAATTGATTTTAATTGTTTTTTTTTCACAAAGTGTCATTTTCCGCTAACTTGTGACAAAAAATTAAATCTTCTATGAACTCGCCATACACCAAACGGAATACCTTGGGGTGTCTTCTTTCTAAAATGGGGTCACTTGTGGGGTTCCTATACTGCCCTGGCACTTTAGGGGCCCTAAACTGCGAGGAGTAGTCTAGAAAACAAATGCCTCAAAATGACCTGTGAATAGGACGTTGGGCCCCTTAGCGCACCTAGGCTGCAAAAAAGTGTCACACATGTGGTACCGCCGTACTCAGGAGAAGTAGTATAATGTGTTTTGGGGTGTATTTTTACACATACCCATGCTGGGTGGGAGAAATCTCTCTGTAAATGGACAATTGTGTGTAAAAAAAAATCAAACAATTGTCATTTACAGAGATATTTCTCCCACCCAGCATGGGTATGTGTAAAAATACACCCCAAAACACATTATACTACTTCTCCTGAGTACGGCGGTACCACATGTGTGGCACTTTTTTACACCCTAAGTATGCTAAGGGGCCCAAAGTCCAATGAGTACCTTTAGGATTTCACAGGTCATTTTGCGACATTTGGTTTCAAGACTACTCACGGTTTAGGGCCCCTAAAATGCCAGGGCAGTATAGGAACCCCACAAATGACCCCATTCTAGAGAGAAGACACCCAAAGGTATTCTGTTAGGAGTATGGCGAGTTCATAGAAGATTTTATTTTTTGTCACAAGTTAGCGGAAAATGACACTTTGTGAAAAAAAAACAATTAAAATCAATTTCTGCTAACTTGTGACAAAAAAATAAAAAAACTTCTATGAACTCACCATACTCCTATTTTTTTGTCACAAGTTAGCAGAAATTGATTTTAATTGTTTTTTTTCACAAAGTGTCATTTTCCGCTAACTTGTGACAAAAAATAAAATCTTCTATGAACTCGCCATACTCCTAACGGAATACCTTTGGGTGTCTTCTCTCTAGAATGGGGTCATTTGTGGGGTTCCTATACTGCCCTGGCATTTTAGGGGCCCTAAACCGTGAGGAGTAGTCTTGAAACCAAATGTAGCAAAATGACCTGTGAAATCCTAAAGGTACTCATTGGACTTTGGGCCCCTTAGCATACTTAGGGTGTAAAAAAGTGCCACACGTGGTACCGCCGTACTCAGGAGAAGTAGTATAATGTGTTTTGGGATGTATTTTTACACATACCCATGCTGGGTGGGAGAAATATCTCTGTAAATGACAATTGTTTGATTTTTTTTACACACAATTGTCCATTTACAGAGAGATTTCTCCCACCCAGCATGGGTATGTGTAAAAATACACCCCAAAACACATTATACTACTTCTCCTGAGTACGGCGGTACCACATGTGTGACACTTTTGCAGCCTAGGTGCGCTAAGGGGCCCAGCGTCCTAATCACAGGTCATTTTGAGGCATTTGTTTTCTAGACTACTCCTCGCGGTTTAGGGCCCCTAAAATGCCAGGGCAGTATAGGAACCCCACAAGTGACCCCATTTTAGAAAGAAGACACCCCAAGGTATTCCGTTTGGTGTATGGCGAGTTCATAGAAGATTTTATTTTTTGTCACAAGTTAGTGAAAAATGACACTTTGTGAAAAAAAAACGATAAAAATCAATTTCCGCTAACTTTTGACAAAAAAAATCTTCTATGAACTCGTCATACACCTAACAGAATACCTTGGGGTGTCTTTTTTTCTAAAATGGGGTCACTTGTGGGGTTCCTATACCGCCCTGGCATTTTACGGGCCCAAAACCGTGAGTAGTCTGGAAACCAAATGTCTCAAAATGACTGTTCAGGGGTATAAGCATCTGTAAATTTTGATGACAGGTGGTCTATGAGGGGGCGAATTTTGTGGAACCGGTCATAAGCAGGGTGGCCTTTTAGATGACAGGTTGTATTGGGCCTGATTTGATGGATAGGAGTGCTAGGGGGGTGACAGGAGGTGATTGATGAGTGTCTCAGGGGGTGGTTAGAGGGGAAAATAGATGCAATCAGTGATGCTCAGCAGAGCTCGAATATTCGAGTAGCTCGAATATTCGAGCTCTTTTCCAGCTATTCGAGCTCGGTATTCGAGCTCCGAATAGCTGTAGCTATTCGAATGGGCTATTCGAGTACACTCGAATAGCCCATTCACTATTCGAGCTATTCGAGCAAAACGGCGCTATTCGAGCTCGGTACCGAGCTCGAATAGCGTCATAGCCCAGATTGATGTCCTTAGAGCCAATCAGAGGGCTCCCAGGCCCTCTGACGGCAGCCAATCACAGAGGGGGACCCTGGCCAGCCCCTACCCTATAAATAGCGGCCACCATGTTAGGTTTCTCCGTGCTTGCCTCAGACTTGTACAGAGAGAGAGTTGCTCCTTTGTGCTTTGGCTTAGCAAGAGCTCTATTGTGGTCATTTACCTAGCGTTTTTGCTCACATACACCTCCTATACACACCTATATTGTTGTTAGTTAGTTAGACATTGTATTTTAGTTAGTAGCTTTTGTGTTACATAGAGACATGCCAGCTGCTGCAGGCTTACAGCTTTAGGCCTCAGGGCCTTGCCTGTGTGGGCAGCTGTCCTCCTGTCCTCTGTTTATTTCTCTCTATTCTATACCAGTATTTCTGCTGTCCTTTACTACTGATTGTATTAGTATTGTAGTTATATACTGTAACTGTACTAGGACACTCACTGTCACTGTTCATAGGCTACTAGCTGCTCCTGCGTGTGTGCACTCACTTTCTGTGTACACACTACACACACTCTATTTCCTTCTGATAACTGATTGATTATTGTAATTGATTATTGTAATTAGTTAGTTGTACTTACTGTTACTACTTACTGTACTAGGAGTCTAGGACACTCAGTCACTGTTCATAGGCTACTAGCTCCTGCGTGTGTGCACTCACTGTCTGTGTACACACTACACACACTCTATTTCCTTCTGATAACTGATTGATTATTGTAATTAGTTAGTTGTACTTACTGTTACTACTTACTGTACTAGGAGTCTAGGACACTCAGTCACTGTTCATAGGCTACTAGCTCCTGCGTGTGTGCACTCACTGTCTGTGTACACACACTACACACACTCTATTTCCTTCTGATAACTGATTGATTATTGTAATTAGTTAGTTGCTTGTACTTACTGTTACTACTTACTCTTACTGTACTAGGAGTCTAGGACACTCAGTCACTGTTCATAGGCTACTAGCTCCTGCGTGTGTGCACTCACTGTCTGTGTACACACACTACACACACTCTATTTCCTTCTGATAACTGATTGCTTATTGTAATTAGTTAGTTGTACTTACTGTTACTACTTACTCTTACTGTACTAGGAGTCTAGGACACTCAGTCACTGTTCATAGTCTACTAGCTCCTGCGTGTGTGCACTCACTGTCTGTGTACACACACTACACACACTCTATTTCCTTCTGATAACTGATTGCTTATTGTAATTAGTTAGTTGTACTTACTGTTACTACTTACTCACTCTTACTGTACTAGGAGTCTAGGACACTCAGTCACTGTTCATAGGCTACTAGCTCCTGCGTGTGTGCACTCACTGTCTGTGTACACACACTACACACACTCTATTTCCTTCTGATAACTGATTGCTTATTGTAATTAGTTAGTTGTACTTACTGTTACTACTTACTCTTACTGTACTAGGAGTCTAGGACACTCAGTCACTGTTCATAGGCTACTAGCTCCTGCGTGTGTGCACTCACTGTCTGTGTACACACACTACACACACTCTATTTCCTTCTGATAACTGATTGCTTATTGTAATTAGTTAGTTGTACTTACTGTTACTACTTACTCTTACTGTACTAGGAGTCTAGGACACTCAGTCACTGTTCATAGGCTACTAGCTCCTGCGTGTGTGCACTCACTGTCTGTGTACACACACTACACACACTCTATTTCCTTCTGATTACTGATTGATTATTGTAATTAGTTAGTTGTACTTACTGACTGTTACTACTTACTTACTTACTGTACTAGGGACACTCACTGTTCATAGGCTAGCTCCTGCGCGTGTTTGCGCGTGCGTGCACTCACTGTCTGTAGTGTACACACACTAAATTTACTTGTGATTACTACTGATTATTGTAACTGCTAGTTGTACTTCCTGACTGTTACTACTTACTTACTGTACTAGGGACACTCACTCAGTCACCTCACCCACCAACCCACTCCATTAAAGTACCCCACTTTTCACCCGCCCTTTTAAAAAACTTTTGTCTATACGCCCAAAACATCGAAGATGTCTGGAAGTGGCAGCCAGCGCGGTTTGGGCAAGGGAAAGGGCAGCAAGGGAATCAGGAGGAGAGGGAGCAGCATTGTGGCAGGCCGCGGCCGCGCCACCATGCACAGTTCCGCAGCAGCAGCAGCAGCGTCAGTGGCTAACATTCCTCCCATAGCCACTGGCCGTGGACGCCTTGGGCGCCGCCCAGCAGGAGAATCTGCAACTCACGCTGCAGAGACACAGCAGCAGCAGCGTGTAGCACCTGCTCCGATTTTCCTCCAGCCGGGTCGGAAACGTCCCATTGAGGAAAAGCATGCAGACACTGTGGTGCAACTCATGACGGAGGATGAGCAGCCCGCCATCAGCTCTGCATCCGAGGCCTCCACCCTCACCCTCACCACCACCACCCCTGTTCGCAGCAGCCGCCCAGCAGGGTCTGGGGAGGAGGCCAGTTCACCGTCAATCGCCGACCTGTCATTCAGCAGTCTGTTGACCCCAGGCATCATGAGTAAATTGTCTGCTGTTGTTGGCGATCTTGAGGAGGAGATGCTGATGGGCACTTTGGGGGATGAGGGATTGGACAGCAAGACTGTGGCGACAGTCAAGCAGCCCATCCATGCATCAGGAGAGGAGTTTGGGGGGTCATCATCCCAGCAGGACATGTTTCAGGAGGGGGAGGATGATGATGACCCGGTGACAGACAGAGACTGGGTGCCACCACCTCCAGGGGATGTCGTCCTCAGCAGCTCTGAGGAGGAGGAGGAGATGCGCTTGTGGGCCTTGCAAGGAGGCGCATCATTGCAAGCATTGGCAGCAGTAGGCAGGTCCCACAGCCTGCTGGTGTCTCAGGCTCAGCAGCAGCAGCAGCAGCATCTGCCAGTACCACCACCAGCCGCACCCAAGCCTCCCCCCCCCCAACCACCACAGGGAGACAGGCAGCAGCGCTTCCATGCCGTAGGGGGATGTTTCTGTCACCAATCTGGCGATATTTCACCATGCCCACAGTGTACAGCAAGTACGCCACTTGCAACCACTGTCAGCGGAAGTTGAGCAGAGGTGCAGACCCCTTAAAGTTCAGCACCAGCTCGCTCATCAACCACCTTGCTGCGAAACATTTCCACCAGCATGAGGAGTTCCAGAGGCTGAAGGCATCTGGTGCTGGCAGTGGCACCACACCCATCACTGCACAGCCTTCAGCAGCAGCAGCAGCAGCAACAGCAGCCACCCGCCCTCCTGCTCCTCCAGCAGCACCAGCAGGAGTGCGGAAACGCACTGCTCCTCCCCCCTCTGCAACTCCTGCCGGCCGACACTGAGGCCTGTTCTGGCAGCCAGTCCTCAGTGGCCTCCTCCGCTGTGTCTGCTGATTCCCGTGCCAGCAAAAGGCCACGCCAGAGCCTTTTGAGCGAGTCCTTCCAGGGGGTGGTTAGGGCTCTGCCTCCCAGCAGCCGTCGTGTGCGGCAGCTGAACGGCTTGCTGGGCACGGGCCATGTGCTCCCCAACTCCTGCCGTACACGCTCGTGCAGGAGGGGAGCGACATTTGTGCGCTGCTTGCTTGCGCAGCCCCAGACTGGCAGCTCCCAGCAGACACTTTTTCCTCCCGCAAGGCCATTCCTGCACTGCACCGCTTTGTGATGGCCAATGTGGAGCGAGGGCTGGAGCACGCGGTTGGTGAAAGGGTCCACGTCACCATGGACTCCTGGAGCAGCCGCTTCGGGACAGGCCGCTACCTGTCCTTCACTGTCCACTGGGTCAGCTTGGTGGAAGGGGGTGAGGATGGGAGAGCAGCAGCGGGCACAGCAGCACAGCAACACAGTGGGTGGTGCCACCCCGCAGGGTCAGGGGAACTGCAGCAGGTTCCTCTGATCCTCTGCCATCCTCCGGCACACCTGGCCAAACCCCCCGCCTCAGCAGCAGCGTGAAGGCCCCGCCACTGCCAAGCGCTGCTGCACTTGGTCAGCCTTGGGAAGACCAAGCTGACGGCA